>NC_135216.1:14485228-14705228 GCF_052324685.1 Brachyhypopomus gauderio | reverse complement strand
TACAGAAACCGTCACCTCTGAAAGAGAGGGTAGTGTGACAGAGGCGGTCACTCAGGAAGATAATGTGTATTCTGGCACGGAGACTCTTTAGTCTGATGGTCCAAGCACGTCTGTGTCTCTTGGAAGACCCAGATTGGCAGCTGAACATGGTTACTGCCCTCTGCTCTCCCAGAAATCCCATGTTTGGTCAAGACCGAGGAGTCTAATAGAGAAAACACAGAAACACACAATGATGTATATATCAGCATGTACATACATATACTATAGATGTAGATGTATATACTGTATATCTAACCAATACTCACAAATCAGTGCATATGCACTTATGCTTTCAGACTTACGCTGTATGGACCTCAATGACTGTATACATTCTCTTCCAGTATCCTGCGTATTGTGTTATAAGTCAGAGGGGAGGATAATTGGGCTGCAGACTTTCAATCCCTTGAACATGTGAGTGTCTGCAGCCCGCCACTCTCACCTGAGCCCCGCACTGACTGCTAATGGTCTATAGTTAAGACTTTAAAGTCATGTGTTTTAATTGACAACTTCTAATTACCCTTCACATAGCGTTTCCCTTACACTTGCAGGAAGAACAGAAGTTATCGAGCGGCAAGCCAAAATGGTTTTTTTTTTTTTTGCTGCCCAGAAAACAATGGCCCTCCTCATCCTAGCGTTTAAAGACATGTAGGATGCCAACACTATTAAAGGTATTCACCTGTGGGTGACGCGTGGCTGTGCTGGCCACCATCGTGCCGATCCTTTAAAGTCGAGGATACAGTCCATTTTTTTTTTTTGGCCTCGCGGCCCAACACGATTCCTGTTTACGACTTTCACATGAAGCCTCAAAGCAGCACTCTCAGGTCCGGCTCCAGGGACCATAGATCATCACCAGGAACGGTGACACCCTGCATACGCTTGGGAATTAAAGTGTTGATTTAAGGTTCTGGACTAATTTACTGCACAGTTTCCTCTTGGAGGTCCTCATAAATGTGCATGATAGGAAATTGGCACAGGATGGTCCATGTTTAATCCTCTGATTAGCCTTATATAAAAAAAAAATATGATTAGCATTTTAATCCATCATAAATACCCCATTAAATAGCCCCTCTCAAGGAACACCAATTGTACGCTGCATAATATGTGATATTCTCCACATTTCCTTTGCAGAGGCTTAAACAACAAAAGTGCAAAATAAATTGAACGTCTACTTGGAGTAATGCTATGCATTCCACGTTCCAATCAATTTTGCTGGCACACTCCTCAACGGGCACTTCTGGGAAATCTGTGGCACTGCGATGGAAGCCGCATCCTGAGCAGGAAGTGCCTCCGACCTTGGGGGATATGGATCTGAGAGTCACGCTACACACACACAGAAAGTACATAAACACACAATGCATATACACACAAACACGGATGCTATTACTTCCATGTATTGAGCATGTGCCCCGGTGTCACATGTACATATAATGAGAAAATCTCTATTCCCTACATTTCCATTTGTGTCTGTGCTGTGTGTTATCATGATATACTAACCGGATACACATGACCATTGAATATTCAAAAATGCAGACAAGCACCCCCTTAATTATTCACACACACACACACACACACACTCACACACACACACACACACACACACACATGCAATACAGTAACATTCACAGGTCCGGGGGGCAACACAGGGGGACAGGTTAAAACCCATTACAGTTAGTCCTCTTCTAAAGTGCTTTGGGTGTGGAGGATAGTGCATTAAGTGTGCTGGGATGACCAGAGCTGGGGCATTTATCTGCAGCTATGCTGCAATCAGGCCGTTCCGAAGGCTGCCTGCCTAAAGTGGAAGTGGCAGGCAAGCAGCGGCTGGCAGGCAGGTTGCCAAGAGAGAGATAAGGAGCCGGGATGGTAGCGGCTGCCAGCAGCTGCGGTCCTGCAGAACATCACTGTCCTTCACGGCAGGAGCTCTGGAGGAATCCACAGCCCCGCCGCTCTCTGTTGCTACAGTCAGGTGGGATCCGTGCTAATCCGGATTGCGATCCCACCCGTTCTGTATTGCCGACTACCCCCCCCCCCCCCCCCCCCGCCCTCACTCTGCCCCACCCTCACTCCCCTCCACTGAACAGACAAGGCTGGCCCTGGAACAGCTAGCTGGTACCCCATGTACTATAGAGAGTCATTGTGGTGCTGTTTATATATCTCCTCCTGCGCACTGTGGGAGTTTTAGAAGAGTAAATTAGCTTAGAGTTATGGGTAAAGGGGTCTATAATGTATGAGTAAAGAAAACCCTAGAAGGAAGGTTACTAGTGCCTGCCTATTACTCTTATAAATGGACACACAGCGGGAGTGTAAAAGCTTGGTATATCTCAGGTCAGGTCTGAAACACCAGGGCCTCGAGCCCTACTGCCTTGCACAGACATCAGTGGACAGCTCGGTGCTCAGACAGCAGTTACATACATTACCATTCATAATGCACTCTTAAGAAACAAGTAGATGAACCATGTAATGAACTCTTGTTTTTGCTCCCGACAGTGACACAGCACTACGAGGACATGCCTGTTTCATCCACATCATCATTGCAAATTAGTGGATGGATCGTTTTAAGCATAGTGCAAAGTAGCTAAATTACTGTTTTAGGAGAAACCAAAACAACATGTCAGAGTCATTCAGCACAGGACCAATTTACATTTTTAATTAATGCTGTGCATTATGCAGACGTGATCATCTGATTTAATACTTAACTGCTGTCTAGTTGAGTACATGTAAGTTGACAGAGCTTCCATTAGTCCATTATCATAACAGTGTTTAAACTAAAGCTAAACAGTTTCAAAACTAACCTTCCACATAAGTGAATGTCCTGTGAATGTTTGTGGAGTACTCAATGATTTAACATGACTATAAATGTCATACTAAATAAATAAGTGAATACATTTAAAAAACGCAATTCCTTCTGCCCACAATTTAAATCAAAGGTGTGACCTGTGATTTATAGGTGAGGACCCATTCTATTCTCAAGTAGCAGACCTGAGACAGAGACCTTAGACCTTAGACAGAGACCTTGAACCTTAGACAGAGACCTTGAACCTTAGACTGAGACCTTAGACCTTAGACAGTGTCCTTAGACCTTAAACAGACACATTGAACCTTAGACAGAGACCTTACACCTTAGACAGTGTCCTTAGACCTTAGACAGACACATTGGACCTTAGACAGAGACCTTACACCTTAGACAGTGTCCTTAGACCTTAGACAGAATCATTGGCCCTTAGACAGAGACCTTACACCTTAGACAGTGTCCTTAGACCTTAGACAGACACATTGAACCTTGGACAGAGACCTTACACCTTAGACAGTGTCCTTAGACCTTAGACAGACACATTGGACCTTAGACAGAGACCTTACACCTTAGACAGTGTCCTTAGACCTTAGACAGATACATTGGACCTTAGACAGAGACCTTAAACCTTAGACAGTGTCCTTACACCTTAGACAGTGTCCTTAGACCTTAGACAGAGACCTTAAACCTTAGACAGTGTCCTTACACCTTAGACAGTGTCCTTAGACCTTAGACAGAGAGCCTCTACAGAAGGTTGGGTGCCCTTCCATGCACCTGCTATTCAAAATCAAACCTGCAAAGTTTAGTCAAAACTCTAATATAACATTAACTGATCAAGCTAATTGAGATCTTCTGCTAATGATTAGGATCAGAGGTGTTTGATTGGAGCCAAACCTTTAAGGAGGAGAATTAGAGATGGTTTTCGATGAACATAGGGTATGGATATGTCCTGCTTCTCTGAGACCATAGAATAATGTAATAGTAATAATAATAATAATAATAATAATAATAATACTGATACTTATATAGTTCTTTTCAAGAACCCAAACTGAGAAAATACACAAACAATTCAGAATACACAAACCACCAACATAGCATGGTAATGAGTGGGTGTAGCTGGAGACCAACCTTAACGAAGACATGTGAGAAGACCTGCAATGGTGAAGAGGGAGGTTATGAGCTAGAGGAAGATGATATGCTTTAAATTGGATTTGAATATGAAAAGAGAGTTTTGTAGAATCTGCAGTTATACATGAGACCAAATAAATGTGGGTTTATTAACTTACTGTGATAGAATTTCATCTCCCCAAAGGTTCCCCTCACTTGGCATATGTATGTAAAAAACACGAATCACAAATATTTCTGAATTAAATCAGTCAGGTCACCTTCTCTGAAACCATGAAAGTAACGTATTGGTTGCACCATCCTGCATGTGTTGCAAAACCAGAAGCAGATTGAAACCCTAATGCCAGCACATTAGCTCCTCTTTCTGATTGCTTCTGTGCACGTCAGCCGCAGAAAATTCTACCCCGCTACTCAGCCTGGGCGTGCATCTCTTTTGGAATCCTGTTAGACCCAATTGCAGAGACTCCACAATACAGAAACCCCGATACGAGGCCCTTAAGTGTGAGAATGCACAGCAGTTTCTGCATTGCAGTGATTGGCCAGTGTTCTTTATGTTGAGGGCTTACTTATGGTTGTCTTCCTATGTTCTAAGTTCAAGGTCAGGAAAAGGGACTCCTGTTTGTCCCTCTAAAAAAAGTAATTTTTTTTGTAATTATGTAATCTGATCATTGGCTCATGGCGAGCTACTAAATGATGAATATGACAGTGAATGAAAATAATAACTTGTTTGATTTTGAATTGGAGTCTACAAAATGTATGAACTAACACCATGCTTAGAGGCGCTTGGAGGCGTGGGTGGGGCAGTCATGGCCTGGTGGTAGGGAACTGGTCTTGTGACCGGAGGGTCATGGGTTCGATTCCCAGACCTGAGGCCATGACTGAGTTGCCCTTGAGCAAGGCACCTAACCCCAACTGCTCCCCGGGCGCCGGGCTAGGGCTGCCCACCGCTCTGGGCATGTGTGATCCACAGCCCCCTAGTAATCACTAGTGTGTGTGTGTTCTAACTGCACAGATGGGTTAAAAGCGGAGGACAAATTTCGAATGCAGTGTAAAAATCACAATTGACAAAATTTGGCACATTTATTTATTTTTACATTTTTAGTGAGAGGCAGTTAGAGGGTCTTTAATAATGCTTTTCATAAAAATAACTGAATAATACCTTCCAATTCAGTAGGCATTTTAACTTTCTGTATTTCCTGAAAATCATCACGCGAATGTGTGTGTGTGTGTGTGTGTGTTTATTTGTGATATATAGTAAAACTGAACCGTGTGTTGCTTTCAAGATTGAATCAATTCCTTTGATGATCCATAAAAATGTCTACTGAATGTGTCTTACACTAATTTCTCTTGATTAGAACGTATCAGCATGACAACATTAGACATGCTGCTATTTACTCTTATTCTATCCAGAGTAATTAACATATAAAGTAACGCCTATTATAAATTAATGCATGCTTCTATTACCTATTTGTGTGTTATAATTGTTTCTCCGGCATGAAGTATGAATTCATCAGAATGCAAGACAGACTTTTCTAATGTGGTTCATTATATTCTAGAGATATAATAATAGCAAACACTGTAGCACAAAACATCAAGAATTAAAACTTCAGTTAACAAAATGGCGATTGGTAGAATCTGATGCTCTAAAATGTTTCAATTCTAAAGTTTAGCCTATTATTGTAGGAATAATTCCTAAGAAATCATTGATCTATTACCCTGTAACTTTATAGTTTATATGCAACCTTTCATTATTATATTAGACACACTGTGTACAAGATAAACATCTTCTAACTTACCTACATTGTCAATGGATTATCATAAATGGTAAACAGTACCTTTCAAAAAGTGGTCCAAGTAATCCATCATCTAAACTGACACACTCTAAAAACATGGGCGAACAGGTGGGCGAACATCCTGTGTGAGTTTCTGTATGTTGTCATTG
Organism: Brachyhypopomus gauderio; assembly: GCF_052324685.1. Classification (NCBI taxonomy): domain Eukaryota; kingdom Metazoa; phylum Chordata; class Actinopteri; order Gymnotiformes; family Hypopomidae; genus Brachyhypopomus; species Brachyhypopomus gauderio. The sequence continues at coordinate 14,699,334 of NC_135216.1, read as the reverse complement.
TTGTGGACCTGCAGAAGGGGCTTGTGCACCCTTCTGAATGCAGCCTGAGTGACAAGCACCAAAAAGCTAGCGTGCACCATGAGCGTGCACCGTGAACATGCACCGTGAACGTGCTCCGTGAGCGTGCACCTTATAATCAGCAGTGCTCAGAGGCGAAGAAAACAACACCGGAAAAACCGATCCTGCTCATCGGTGGTACAGAAGACCCTTCTCCCCCGAATTAAGATATGTTCGGCAACACGCTGCAGCTATCGATTGCCGAGGAAGGCTGTTGTCTCCTAGATCTGTGATCGGCGATCTCAAAGACGACAGTGAAAGACGGGCCCTTTCAATCATGCGCCCACCGGGGCAGAGCGCCACCTGGGGCTCCCGCCATCAGCGCAACATACCTGAACCTAAAGAGATGACAGAGATGACAGACGATAGAGCTGCTCGGGTGCACGTGTCACCACAGTCACCGTGTCGCACACAACCAAGTGCAGCAAGCTTTCTTACATGACTCTGGTTAACAGCAGCTTTGTGTGAACATTAACATTTTTACCCCCATATCGTTTATCATCCCTTACAATAGGTGTAGGTAGACATACAACAATATATCATGTAACAAAGTATTTACCCCCCACACCCCCTTTGGGTGTTTGGAATTCAGCCCATTATTCTCCAGCGTGTCATGATATTTAAGGATTTATAAATGAGACAGTTCAGGTTTTCCAGCTCGATTTCACCATACATTCATCATACATATGTATATTGTGTACCATGTATACTAGTGTACTAATTTTTATTATGTACTGTATGTTATTTATTTATGTACAATTAAGCCCATAATAATATAATAATAATACTGTATCTTTCTATTTGAAAATGAAATGAAACGAAGAGGTGTCCATTGTATATAATTGCTCCTGTATGTTCCTGCTGTCTGCTACAGTTCTGACTGATCAGTCTGAATCCTGTGATCAGTAGAGTGTAGAAAATTGATCTGCTCCTACAAGTTCCTGTAAACCTGTTTACAAGCCCTGGCCAACACACAACCTTTACAACAGAGCTGTACAGCAACAACCAGCCATGGGACCTGGAGATAGGGATGTCTAAGTGATTAAACTTGTATGTGCTGTGGCGCTGATGGGCTGCTTCAGATTCTGGACAGGCTCAAGTTTTGTATGTGTGTGTGTGTGTGTGTGTGTGTGTGTGTGTGTGTGTGTGTGTGTGTGTGTGTGTGGCTGTGTGTGTGTGTGTCTGTGTGCGTGTGTGTGTGTGAGTGTGTATGTGTGTGTGTGTGTGTGTGTCTGTGTGAGTGTGAGTGTGTATGTGTGTGTGTGTGTGTGTGTGTGTGTGTGTGTGTGTCTGTGTGTATATGTGTGTATATGTGTGTATATGTGTGTGTGTGTGTGTGTGTGTGTGTGTGGGCGGGGGTGGTTGTGGACCCATCGGTGCAGAAGTGGACCATGATGCCAGGTAGATGCATACTCACTGTACGAACAGCCCACACACTTATGAGTCCAACTGGGTGGCTGTCAACATCCCCTGTGGTTTTGCTGGCTTTTTAACTTCCATTAACCACCGTGTGTGGGTTTACACCCTCTTGGCCTCCACATTAGATTGGACATGATGTTACAGTTTATGAATTAGATGTTTCTGACATTATGACAGAATGTTATAAAACAGCTGCTCTGGGGTTTTCAGAGCTGATTTCACATGAAAATGTTACTAGTTTGAGTAAATATTGGCAAAAGTAATGACTTCATTCTGGTCTTTGTGAGAAAAATATCTATCAAGCTAAAGTCTTTAACCCTGTGACTTGTCACGTATGGCTTATTCCAATCTATGTGTTGTATTGAATAATTGGATTGTAATAACAATAATAACTGAATAATTGAATTGAATAGTAATTTAATTGTAATTGGACATTTGTTATAAGATAGCCAGCAAGTGAGTTGGAAAAGCTTGAGTTATGTGGTCCTTTTGTTTAATGTTTCGCTTAACTTAAACTTATATTTACTTAGTTTCTGGAGCCAGTTCTTTTATTTCAATAGGATACAGACAAAACATGGTCATTCAAGTCTTACAAATTGGAGTCTATTCCTTCTGAATCTTTGTTGAGACGAGTGACCTGACTGTTGACGTCAGGACATGGTATTTCTGCTACTTGTGTTGTGAATGCAAAAGGAAAAAGAAGACTTCTTCATGCCTTCTTCAGTCTTTTATGGTTTTATTTGATGATTTATTGCAAGTTAAATCAGAGGTGATTAACAACATTTTGTAATTCTGCTGTGTTGGAAATTATATCATTTTGGATTTACCCATAATACTTGCTTATTGTCTGACCTTTACTCATTGTACTGTTGACTAAAACCGTTGAAATGTCTGCTCAGCTTACACTGGCAACATGATGTTAGGTGCATGTTTGACCAACTCTGATACTTCGCCTACTTTCTAATTCAAGAGTTGACTGCACTGATGGCATTTCAGAAACCTGACACATTTTTCATTTATAATAATACCCTCATTTACTTCCATTTGAAACACCTTCCTGGCATTTACTGTCAGCTCATTTATCATCTAATACTTGAGCACCACACCTAAATTATAAAAATAGGTTGAATCTAAACTATTCACACTTGATAAGAAAGAGCTGAAGAAGGGTAATTAGGAATGAAAACCCATTTTCCAAGCTGCAGTTTGGCCACTATTTCATGCTATACTCTGATTTGTTGTTGTTTGTTGTTTTTTCTAAATTCAATCCTAAACTCATCTCATTAATTTACATGAGATTTACATATTTCAATGTCTGGACATTTTACCAGGTTTTTTGCAGTCCCTGCATTGTGCACAGCATACACCTGCAACTGTAGCAGGGCCCAACATGAGGGCGGATACAGGGGCGCCATCCGCCCAGTCACACATCTCCCAGTCACACATCTCCCAGTCACACATCTCCCAGTCAGACATCTGCCAGTCACACAGCTCCCAGTCACACAACAGAGGGAACAAAACCCTTGTAAAATATCCATGCCCTCTTTACAACCCATTTTCATCTATTTTATTATATCAAGTAAGGTGTCTATTATTGACTTTTTAATTTACACATAATTTTAATCTACAAGTTTGTCAAGCCAAATCATGACTGGGGCAAAATGTTAACCACGTTTTGAAAGTCAAAAGTAGGGTGTGGACCTCTGTACTGTGCAGTGTTTGGATCAGCATGTGCTGCTGTAGTTCTGGTTCAGACATGAGGTCCCTGCACCCCTCCCCCACAACCCCACCTCCTCAGATGAGACTGACCACCCCATCTGATTCATTTATTTATTTACAATTTAAACACTGAGCATCAGCAGCAGAAATCTGCTTACCATGCATCTAAAGCAATGTGCAGTGACACCTTCATTATAATAGAATCAAACAGGTAAAGAAATCCCTCAGATTAAATAGAATGGTTAAATCTAATTAGCTGTCGCAGTGCACAAGCATATAACCGTCTAGAGACTGGTATGAAGTAAACAAACCCCTCTTGATTGGTTCTAGCCATGTTGTTCACTAAATAACCTGGAACTGTGGACATCTTGGACTTGTGCCTGGTTGTTTACATGTGCTAACGCCATATAGTTGCAGATGTAGCCTGTTCCTACTATGGTGTTACTAGAATCGTAGCTCCCATGACACTCTTTAGCAACTCCCAAGACTCCACCTCTAGGATGGTGAGTCTTCAGACTCACTTCTTCTCACTAATCTCACTAATCAGTTTGTTTATTCATCACAGGACTTTTAATACTCCTGTCTTGCCACATGGGTCTCAAAGTCCCATTGGTTGAGAACCCTTTGGGGAACAGGAAAGTCTGTATAATCTATTGCATAATGTTACTCTGAGGGGGATTAGCCATCTCTCATAATGAATCATCCTTAGGGCGGAGCTTATTATCACACCGCACTGCATGCAAAATGGTCCTCTGATTTAAAGATGAACAATGGATAGATCTGATGATTGTATGAGCGATCAGTTAGGACAGATCAACCAGTCGATTAATTAACACACAAAGATGTTTATTTTGGACAAATATGGTTTAGCACTTAGATTCTCTTCACTCAAACACATTTTATAATTTTGTGACACAGGGCATTCAGAATCCCACCTCATCAAAACCAGCTTTTCCTTAGAGAAGCCAATGCGGCGAATGTTCTTGTTGTCGAATCCCTCCCATCCCTTATTACAGGCAGGTACTTTAGCTGCATTTCATGAACAAAGGAGTTCAGCCACAGTGTGAAAGCTCAGTAAATCAGGAGATATCGTACTGCAGCATGCACCCAGCTGAGGCGGCACGCACCTGTCATTCACTGTAAATACATGCTTTAATAAAATGGCTTTTTGCGGGTGTTGGGCACGAACTTGCAGGTGAAATATGTGTCTGGGTAAAAGCATTGCGGGGTGATTAGCATGGGGTCCATTTATTCTGCTGGGTTCACCTTTGGGCCCTTCTGATCTTCAGAATGGAGGTTCTGGGGCGGGGCCAAGCTTAGTGCTCCTGGATCAAGGATGCGTTCGGCTGGCTCAGTTTTTCAGACGGGTGCCCAGTCAGTGTCTCATGAGCTCCTCAGACCGGGAGCAAATGAGAAACAGCAATGGCTGAGAAGGAGGGGCCAGTAGTTGGATCTTTAATAGTCATATTGCCACATTAATAATTTCTATTCAATAAGGACACTAATTATGGCGTATACTCTGAAAGCCTGGTAATTGTAAATGAACTGTGAAAAAAATACGTACTATGTAAAATGTAAAATGTTGAGCTGACTGTGTGAATGACTGCTGATCCGGTTCTTCTTCCTTGTCATCCTATCCCACAATGCCATCTTTTCTACTTTTGCTGCATGACCCTACACACATTACAGACCAAAAAAAAAGACCACGTCATGCTGAGTTAGATGACATATGGCTCCCAGAATGCAGCAGGGTGGAGAGGCCTTGACTCCATGGAGCAGAGACTGAAGAGGCAGGGGAAAAGAAGATGGAGGGAGGGGGAGATGGAGGAGAATGGAGGAGGGGGGTGATGCCACAGAAGGAGAGCCCGTGGAGAACACTGATTACTTACTTTCAAAACATCAGTTTGATGGAGAGATGCGCGTGACTCTTCCCAGCGGCCTCCCATCCGTCTGGGCTGTAGCCGCCGGTGATTGATGAGGCGACTGCCGGGGTGATCGTCATACTGCAGAGCCCCGCCCACCCGCCTGTTACCACGCACTCTCACGCACTCTCGCACTCTCACTCTGCCTCCAGCTCGTCCCCTCCCCCAACTGCTCAGGTATACAGGAGGCTGATGAGTTTTAGCTTATGGGACTGTGTGTGTTTGTGTGTGTGTGCCCTCTCCCTGTGCATGTGCTCTTTGTGTGTTTATTCATCTTTGTCTAAATGTCTTCAACCTGTTTTAATTAGAGGTCTGGCAATTAAGACGGATTTTCAGATTAAGAAACATGCTAACGGCCGTCATTTGCTAATAATGAATCTCTTTTTATTTCACGGTGAGCCACTGAAAGGTATTGATCTCAGGATGTGACTCGCATGGCAAGAGTATAAAAGCACACTAAAGTCCATTAGATCCACTGACATCAGCTTTTCACGTTCCTGTCTCACTTGTTCAAAAGGCATGCTCTCTCTCAAGAGAAAGTTGAAGTTACGTTAAATGATACATATCTGAACAGTGAGCATGTTCACTGGTTTACTGGATCCTTGCTAACTGAGTGTTTTGCTTGTCTGCATTGTGTATGAAAATTACATCGTGTCCTTGAGGTATCTGTGCCATCTTCAGCTAAAGCTTACATTTAAATTGGTGTGTAACTTTTTGAAGAGTCATTTCCAAGAGAGTAAAATTGAGTCTCTTCTTCATGCATCCCTAAGGCTGTGAGGCATGTTTAATATTAGAACTATACAGATCACGGCTGACTTCATTGAAGACAAAGTGGTGACACTGCTGTCGTGTATCTGTTCGCTGTCTGTTCACTCTTAACTCTGCCTGTCACTATCAATTCACTGGCAGTTATCTCATAGACCTTGAAGGGCCTTCACAGTGCTGGTGAGAGACAGGAGGATCCCTGTAAATGCCATGGTGAACGCAGCCTCGCCCCTGGCCTGCCTCGCCTCACTTGTCTTTAAGCTACCGCCTCTTGCATCTCTGTCTCTTCGTCTTTCCTTACTAATTCTTTATCTGATTCTTTCTATCTCTGCTTATTAATTTGTCACATCAACCTATTACACACCAATCTCTCTTTGTCTATTCTCTCTCTCCCTCTCTCATTCTATCTCTCTCCATCCCTGTCTCCCTCTCTGTCTCTCTTCTATCTCCCTCCCTCCCTTCCTCTCTCTGTCTCTCTCTTCTCCTGCTCCCTCCCTCCCTCTCTGTCTCTCTCTTTTCTCACTCTCCCTTCATTCCCTCTCTCTGTTTCTTCCCTCTCTGTCTCCCTCCCTCTCTATCTCTCTCCCCTCTCCATCTCTCTTTATTCCTTATTCTATAGTGGTTTATGCCATTTACATTTCAGCAAATGGCAGGGGGCTTTAGCAAAAAGGGCAGGCACGGGGCATGGGGGTGTTTAATCACTTACCTCCTCCTGTCTCACGGGGCACGCCGGAATCTGATGTCTTACAATCAGTGCCCCGCTGAACCCTCAGGTCCAAGGACATTAGACTTACCTACTACAGCGTTCAGGATCTGCCTCAGGGGCGATGCTCATCATTCCCAGATAAGAGGACACAGAGGCCTTGGCTCATCATGCCAGTGAAGGACACACATGAGGCAGGTTGTGTTTGTGACCTAGTGTGTGACCTATCCAGGCTACACATGGACTGCAGTGTCTGAAGACTATGGTTACGTCCAAGAACACGTTGCCCTTTCTTAGTCGAACTGTAAATGGGATCATTAAATCCATAAACTGTTAAACCCGCTGGTATGTGCTGGTGCTTTCTCAACATTATGTGATTCAGACTTGTCAAATTATTATTGCCCGTGCTAAATACACACATTTAAAGGTGTCTGTATTTAAACTGGTGTTCTATTTCAAGTTTGAAAGTGATATATTTTACCAGGCGGTTCCATGGTGAATAAAAAAATTTCACTCCTAATACTTCACTTCGGAAAGAAAATTGGTGCCGTTGCCTCCATCTCTGTTTTAATCTCTGTGGTCTTGGCAGTATCACTTCAGATGTGTGTCTCTTCTACAGTAGTTAAATGCATGTCTCTTCTGCAGTAGTTAAATGCTAATGCTGTTAGCTGTTAGCATTCGTTGAACCCATGACCCCATGATACGTTGTAATGACCTCTTGCTTTGTTCTTGGAGTATTGTAGTGAGTGCACACTATAAGACAGGGGACGCCGCACACGTAGCACTCACCAGCACACATTTTGGAGTGAGCTATGAAACTCCTCGCCAATAACTCTGAATGATTCAAGGGCAGTGTAGTGTATGTATGAAATGCTGGAGTTTCCACGCTGTGTGTGGGTGAAGACACCAGCCACCTCGTCCTCCTGTTCGCTGAGAATTATCTTCTGACAGAATACCAACTCCTTTCATTAGAATGCACATTGCATATGAGAAAACACATCCCCAGCAGTATGAGGAATCATACTGATTATGTGTCAGGAAGCAGAGGTGGGGACTCGAGTCACATGACTTGGACTCGAGTCAGACTCGAGTCATTAATATTAAGACTTTTGACTTGACTTGAAAAAATATTCAGAGACTTAGACTTGACTTGGACTTTTACACCAATAACTTGGGACTTGAATTGGACTTGAACCTGTTTACTTGCAAAGACTTGATTTTTTTTACCCCAAATCTAAATTTTAAAACGCATATTAATATTTATAAAGTGCGCCCCATTAATTTCATTTCCGTCCTTCTGACGCAGACCAGTCCCCTGCTTTTCCACACTCTGTACGTGTGTGTGTGCATGGGCTGCAGCACAACCAATCAAATGGGGGGTTGGCGAACGTAAATTTTTACCGGGCGGGGTGTAAAATGGACACAAATTAAGTATTATATCGCGATCGATCGATCGCCAGTGGTTGGTGCCAGAGCGAACTAGTAACTCATTGAATCATAGATGTGGATCAGAGGTAAATAAACTAGATTTTTTTCCGGCGTGAGATATTCGGATGTGTGGCGTGAGAGCGTGTGAAGACGGTTAAATGCGTGTGTCTCACGCTCAATGCGTGAGAGTTGGCAACCCTGGGTTCTGTATCTGAACTCGGGGAAGAGAGCCTCTCTCTGTCACCATCATAATATCCAGTTCTATCTCAGCATGGATTGTGTATTTGAAGACATCTACGTCGAGAAAAAAATATATTGACAAAAGTGGAGCGAGTTTTCAGCTATGGGGACATCATTCATCGTGCACAAATGACATACAGACTTTTGGCCAGCAAATGCAATGCAGAATAGTTTACTGAAATGTCTAAAGTTGCAGATTCCTGTTAATTGTTCAGTTCTTATATTTGTTTGTCTTGTGTCACTCACACATGTTCTCCAAGAAACCAGATAAGAGAAGAGAGGGAAAATGCTGTTATGGTTCTTTGTATTGTACTGTGAAAATATCAGCACTTTTTATTTGAACATGGAGTTCTACTTATGACTTTTTCACAGAATATTTATTTCTGGAAAATTGTAGTTTAAAGTATGAATATTTTTGCAGCTAAGTTTAACAAATTGAACTGCAATAAAGAGGTGTAATTTTAATTTTTTTTTATACTTCGTGTTTTCAGTTGCACATGTTTTATCAAGATTTGAGGAGAATACAGATTTAAAAAAGAACGCATGTCTATTATTTACATTTAAAATATACCTGCAACATTGGTAAAAAAAAAAAAAAAGACTCGAAAGGACTTGAAATTCCAAGTTTCAGACTTGGGACTTGACTTGATTATTGCCTGTCTTGACTCGAGACTTGACTTGACTTGAGTGTCTTTGCTTGAGACTTGACTCGGTACTTGAGGTATAAAGACTTGGACTTACTTGAGACTTGCACAACACTGACTTGGTCCCACCTCTGTCAGGAAGATTAAAATGGAAAATGAATCTAAAATGAGTCATAGCTCTTCTTCCTCTCTCTGGTCAAGGAAAGAACCATCTGTAAAGTTACCATGGGGGCCCCTTCAGGACCCAGTCAATTTTCATATCAAAACATTTTAGATTCTTGGTCAAAGATGTGTATGTTTGGGATTTCCTGTCTGTTGTATGTTGAATGTCCTCTCTGAGACCGAGGGCCATCTCAGAGAGACTTGAGAAACCGAGAATCTTTTGACCTGCAGGACAAATATCAAGTTGAACATGTTGGACCAGTATTACACTGTGGCACAGCAGTGGCTCCTAAGTGAAAGACCCTTTACAGAATTCACAGAGACAATAATCCACTCAACGATGTCTGACCGCCTTTGAGGCTTGCCTGCTTTCATGGATTCTGGGGTTGACGCCTTGAAAAATTCTCGATAGAGGGTTATTCTTGGCTGCTGGATGACCCTCACCCTCTGTAGATTGTCAATGCCCTGGTCTGGCTGATCCAGGATCAGGGGGTCATCGTAGCAGGCCAGTCTGAGCAGCACATTTTCCCACCCAATCCATGTCCGTCAAAAATGGTTTTAAACAGGGATGTCAATTGTGGGATATGACTTACGTTTTTCTCCCTGTTGTTCCCATACCGACAACGCACATCACCGCGTGTTCTTCAACCATTGCTGTGTTAAGAGTAAAGATATGACAGAACGGTGAACACCATTAAACAGTGATTCATGTGGCCATGTGCGTTTAATGACATCTGCTGTCAGACATCAGAAAACCCAGCCTGCAGGGGGGGGGGGGGGGGGGGGCTGAGATGGGGAGAAGAATGCACAGTGACTCCACAACAAATCACCTGCAAACATATCATGTAGTACTGATGTGTGGGTCATATTTTTTGAGAGCCTCCAAACAGCCTGTCAGCCTTTGCTGTCAGCCATAATGATGGAAAAAATGTCATTTCCTCAAACGAAAACACCATTACATAAAGTGGACTTTGTGACAGTGACGTACCATGGTACAGTTTTGAGAGTCAGTAGTTAGACACTGGCGTTTGCTTGCTGTTTGCAGTAGATCAGAAATGGACTGGTAGTGCCTGTTTTTGCTGATGGTGTCCATGCAGCAACACGTTTAAAGATTTCTTCCTTTTGTTTCCTACAGGTTATCTGGAATGAATGTGCCATCTCCAATTGTCAGCAACAAGAACTGGCTGAGGCTACACTTTGTAACCGACAGCAACCATCGATACAGGGGCTTTAGCGCCCACTATCAAGGTAGGCCACCATTTTAATCCATGCACAAGACATCCAATGAATTCATCTCTGGAAATGAGCTAATGATATTGCTTTAGCTGTACCTTTGATGTTCCCAGGACATCACTGTGGGAAATCCTCTCCCCCGTACATGCAACCTGTGTTCTGTAGATATATCTAAATCACTGTGTTATTTAATATGTATTGTTTCTTCTGTTCTAATTTTTGTACTTTTATTTAGACTCATTAAGTCAGTCAAGTAAATTGTTTTCTTTTTTTCTTCAAATGTCTACTCAGCACAGTAAAAGGCATTTAAATTTTTTTCTACTTCTAATTTTTACAAATATGTAAAAATTTGTCAAATCTCTCAAAGCTAAAAAGCTGTTTTGGGAGCAAATCTGCTTGCATGGACGTTTTTCCCCATGACTGTCCCCAGGACGTTTTTCCCCATGACTGTCACCAGGACGTTTTTTCCCTAGACTGTCTCTAGGATGTTTTTCCCCATGACTGTCCCTAGGACATTTTTACCCTAGACTGTCCCTAGGACGTTTTTACCCTAGACTGTCCCTAGGATGTTTTTACCCTAGACTAACTCATAATTCTGCAAAATTCTTTGCTTTCCTTCATTTTGGAAAAAGCTGTCTCTTGATCCACCTGTCAAAGGTTTCTATACTTCTGTCTGTTAAGTTATACCCAGCCATCCAAAGCCATAGTCTTCTCATGTGCCTTGCTGTGTATTGTGTCTGACACACATTTACCATAAACTCAGTTCCAGTTTTTGGATATTGATTGAATTATTGATTTGACAGGCTATATTTTGAGTGGAATATGAAAGTGTTTGCCAACCCTTACTTACTGAAATGAAATGTAAAGTTTATATAATCCTAATAGCTAAGGAATCATCTAATCAGTAATTGGTGTTAAAGGGTGTTAATACAGTTTTGATCTTACTACTGACATTGTTCTGAAATAAATCCCAATATTTTTGAGCCACTAATAATCCTAAACTTTAACAGAGACATTTAAGTGAATTGTTTACCAATAGATTATATTAAGGTATCAACGGTTATCTTAGAACTCAAGAGTCAAAATTTTGCTGTTTCAGAGATACAAGAAAAAAAAAAACTACATTTTATTTATACTACAACTAACTTTTGAATAGTGTGGCTGAATGGTGTAATACTGTTCAACAGGAGAGGCAGCAGTAGCTCAACAGGTGTTCAGCCATACAAGGAAGTCAGTAATTTGTGTAAGACTTATATTAGCCTGTAAGCCAAACTATTTCATCGTACAACTTCATTGTAATAAAAAGGACTGGTGTAATTTCTGACTAGGAAATGGCAGGTTCACACCACGCGGGGAAAGACAAGTAGTGATGTTTAAAGAGTAGCAGCTGCATAGTGTCTGAGAACACCATCCCAGTGGAATCCAGTTTAGCCTACTGATATGTCTGCAAGAGACTGCATCAAAAGAGGAGCATGTTCCATTTCAGATGGTGTCACTCTTATTGACATCAACCAGCTGTTGCTCCCCATTCAGAATGCCTACAGACGGGAAACACTCGTCTTTGAAAAATAAGGCTGTTATTGGGCTCAGCTTGCCTCGATAGACGCGGCCCGCTCCATACAAACAGATAAGAGTGCGGTTGCCTGATCTCAACTTAATCCAAGTTTGACTTTGCCTTTGAGTCCAGATAATAAGCATCACAGCCGTAGTGGGACTAACCTACTATGGCTTGTCACTGGCTAAGAGCACAAAGATGCTTCAGTGTGATAAGGGGAACTGGCATGAGAACAGACATGGCTTAAACATTGAACGAATCAACCAAATCAATGGCATATAGCAAATTTCCTCAGTGACTCGATAACTTCTTCCTGACAGACTTTAGTCTTCAGGATGTCTTTGTAGCAAGCCTTGAGGCCTTAATCGAGCCTTTAGGTCTCTAGAATTTCGGTCAGTTAAAAGTAGGACCTTGTCTGTTTAGAACCAGAGGAACTTTGCCACAGTACCCTGATCCATAGAATATCTGCCATAGCTAATAAAGTCTTTCTTTGATGGTCACCTACTCATTAGGCTTTGGGGAGAATGTAGAAATATGTTCAGACAGGATTCACTATTTGCCTGCAGGAATAATTAATTTGGCTGGACTTCACTATGTCTCTGTCGAACGTGATCCCATGAGCATTTGCTTAAACTGTAATGCCATTAGTGTTAATGCATGTGCTGCTGCAAGACTGTCACAACATGACCAAACTTGTGGAGCTCTTGCCATCGAAGCTGCACTAGTCAGATGGTCTGAAACTACTGGATTCCAGACATGTGTAAGCGTATGCTGGGGCCGTGTACATTTTTAGACTGAGGTAATGTCTTTATAAACAAAATAACTCAAAAGAAAGCCAGCCTGCTGACTTTGGTCCCAAGAGGAGGACAACATGCGCTGAACAACACACTGCGGTATGGTACCCCATACTGTGCTTGTATACTTTACTACTTTTCTTTCGAGCTCCCATGAGAGTTTTTCAAAATAGTGTTGACTGTTTTTTTAGACCACATGACAGTATTTGATATTGACAGAAAACAAAATTTGTAATGTGGAATGACTGACCCATGTTGTTATGTGACATTACATAATAATAGCACATGGGGGAAATAGATGGTAAGCCATCTACGACATAGTATGTCATGCACACCGTTTTAATTATTGGAATCACATTTCAAAAGAAGTGTGACTTCTACTGAATACATTATAGTTTTAGTCTCCAAAAAACATAGGAATCATTTTGGGGTGGGGCTCTGTTCCAGAGAGATCTTTTCCAATCTATATAATTTATAAAGCACGTTCACCCCATAGGGTGAAATGTATCTAAAAACCTAATAAATTACAATAATACTATTACTTGCAGAGTCCCAGAGATTGTCTGGGAGAGATTTATCCAAAGTTCACTCAGAAAAGCTTTCAAATGAAGTAATGCTCTACTCTAGCCTAATTTTCCTCAAGATTTTATTGATCTTTGCCTACTTATCGTCTCTTCTCACTGATTCAATAAAGCATTTTGGGTATTGATTAGATGCCTTTAGCATTTTATGTTACATTCTGAAAGCACAAGCCGGGCATATGACCCTTTTTCATCTAACACATCATAATTTGGGTTTGTTAAAGTCAGAGGTTAAATCCCGATCAAGATAATCCCGAGCTGCGTCGGTCAATATAACCCACCCTTATTAAGATAATTAACCCTTAGGCTAAGGGTTACATTACAGGTTTATATCCTAACATAGCTGACCTAATGGAGGAGTGAAGGATTGTTAGGTAAGCCTGGTAAAATGTGATTACATTGCTATTTCCATATGACCAATACAGCACCGATTCATGCTTGCTTCTGGACCAGAAGGTAATGTGACATGCAGCAAAGAAGAAAATTACTGTAATCTGTGTTTGACAGGGTGGACATGGAATAGGATTCTGTAGGACTAGTGACAGAGATAAGATAATGATACAAGGACTCCACCAAGATCACACTGATTTAGCATAGGAGACTACTGGTATACAGAGATGCCAGAATTGTAAAAATAATTTCATGATTGAATGACTTTGATAAAAGTTCATTTATGAAAAATTGTATAAAAATTAAAGTTTAAAGATATGATAAATTAGAAAAGTTTTTACTCCTAATATATCTATTCCAAATAATGGTGTAGGCGATGAAATAATAGTTAGATATTTAAGAATTAAGAATGTTATTAGAGTGCAAATACATAATGTCAGTTCAAGCCTTTTATTTCAAGTCTTTTCATAACTGACATTTGATAATTGACATAATTGACATTTGTGTGACAGAACCAGGTTAGACAGCTACTAAAAACCTTAAAAGAATTGGATTATTCCAGCAGTTCTTCAATCAAACCAAGCCATCTCTTTTTAAGTAGATTGCCCTAGGAGTGTCATCATCAAAATCAAATCTACATTAAATTGACTCATTTGGCTTGATTTTCTACTGAAACTAAATTTGATTTCCCATTTGATTTGATTTATTTATGTAGATGGGCTAAGCCAGAGGTTGTCTAATGGATGTACAGCAATTCTGTCAGATTTATTCGGTAGGATTTCAAGGGTTGTTTCATTCCTTGACCTTCTATTCAGCATGAATGCCTGAGGTGTATGTCCGAGAGGTTTCCTGTGCTCCAGTCTAATCAAAACAAAGTCAGGAAACGTGGAAAATGTTAAATAAATATATATATCTCTATATATTTACATTTACATTTATGGCATTTAGCATCTTATCCAGAGCGACTTACAAAAGTGCTATATATAACATATTTTTCACATAAGCATGCTGTTTTCCCGAAATGGAGGATACTGTTCATAATGGCAGATTTTCGTTGACACTGGGCAATAGGTCCAACATTAAAGAAAATTCTAGAAAACTGTAAAGGTAATTTGTCCTTGAACAGCTGCTTTTTCTTCCCAATAAATTCTCCCCACATCTCTGCCGAGTTGATTAAACAAGCTTTCCTGACTTTTTTGTTGTTTCAGTCATCACAGGCTGGCCATACCAATGCCTAATTTGTTTATGTGGCCATGTTTCAAGACGGATTTTTTAAGGAGCATACCTAATCAGATATTCCATGTCTTTTCATGGGGACGTCATTGATTTTGTCCACTCAACATAGCGTTTGATAATGTATACTGTGTAATGGTTAGAAAATGTTACAAATATATAGTTTCATTATTTAAGGGTGGGCAAACATCATTTTCCATTCATATCCACCTCATTTAAAACAATTGGATTTGTACACTTAGCTTGATATGAACATCTTCAAGAGTGTAGTATAACAAGTGTATATACAGGAATGTGATTCAGTATGTTGACTGTGCATTTGTCCCCTTGTGTCTCTCTTTCTCTTTCTCTTCTCTCTCTCCTTTTCTACCTCCTCTCTTTTTGTCTATCTCTCTCTTTCTCTCACCCTTTCCCTTCTCTACATCTCTCTCCATGTCCAACTTTCTCTGTCTCTCTCTGTGTCCCTTTCTCTCACCCCACTGACAACTCACACAAGTACTGAAATCATTCACTTTTGCTTATTGTCCTATGAAGCATTTTGGTTTAGGGGACCTATATTGAAGCTTGACCCTCAGAAATACACTTGTAAACAAAAAAAATAGCAACAAATTAGTGATACATTTATGCATTTTCACCTACTAATGTACAAAGTATGTTAATCCTCATTACATACCCTGCATGGTTATATGTTCTGCTTTCTCTAGGGTATAGCTTGAATGTTTGTCCCTTTAACTTAAGTGCTTCCCAAGTTTTTTTCTATGGGCACTTCACCCTAGAACTTCTGCTCTAGAAAGGGCCAGTCTATGAGGAGAATGACATGACAAAAGGGGTCATTTTTGTTGCGTTGTACTAATTTTATATTTAATATCTGTTCACTCAATATATTTATTACTTTTTAATAACATGCATCATTTCCAAAGGGAAAAAGCAGCATTGAAACAAAGAAAGCATTACTCAAAATGTAAATGTTTTCATATGCTCGGAGTGATTATTATTATTATTATTATTATTATTATTATTATTATTATTATTATTATTATTGTTATTACTATTATTATTATTATGCCTGACATTCCCAACAGGACTTCTGTTTGACCTCTGAGATGATGGGCTTATCCACTGGTTTGCCAAATACCCAGTTAGCACAGAAGGTCTTGCTGTGTGTGTGTGTGTGTGTGTGTGTGTGTGTGTGTGTGTGTGTGTGTGTGTGTGTGTGTGTGTGTGTGTGTGTGTGTGTGTGTGTGTGTGTGTACATGTGTGTACATGTGTGTGCATGCGCGTGTGACAATTGGCCATTTTTAACAGTTGAACAACTTTGACAGATGACTCATGGCCTTAAAATACCATTTAGGGACCATAGGCAATGTCTGATCCATATCAGATGATGTGGGCATACAATTTGAAACTACCCATCAATTTCAAGGTTGACAAATGAACAGAAGTCCTGTCCTGCTGCTTTATTAATCTTCTCTCCCCCTTCCCTCCCCCGTTCATTTTAGCCTGCTCTTTTCTCAGCACATGCTTCGATTTCTGTTTGCAGAGCACACTAGGACGTTTTACTGCTGCTATGGATTTTTATTTATTTATTTACTTATTTATTTTGTGTGTGTGTGTGTGTGTGTATTTCTCATAAGCTTGATGACAGTTTTGTTCCTTAATGCTGACAGATTTATTTGTGATCTGTTTACACCTAATTCCATGGTTTTCATTTGTTTTGTTTTTTTTCCCTTTGACTAGTGAAAAGGTCCGTAGATTTTAAATCTAGAGGAGTAAAATTATTTCCTGGCAAAGACAACAGCAACAAGTTTTCTATCTGTGAGTCTACCCTTTGTTACTTTTTTATGGTAAACCTGTGGTATGCTTTTTTCCTTTCTGTTTTCTTTATGTCATGTGTGTATTGTGTTGTTGGTGTGACTCATATTTTCGGTTGAATCATTATGTCATTGTTTCGTTTGGGCATCGTTCCTTGCTGATGTTGCTTGCATGACCAGTCACCTCCAAATCAGGAGCTTGTGTCTGTCCTAGTAACACAGTGGGGAGATGTTGGGTCTGTACAGTCCTAGATCTGCAGACCCAAAGAAATCCCAGCCAAACCTCTCAGGCAATACTACAATTGGACTTGAATTTAATTTTACTGTGATTCCTTTGCTTTAATCTTTTCTCATTAACAACCTACTACATAATGTGAACATTTCCTTTCCAGCTACTAATGCTCAATGATAAAGTACAGTGAAATAAATCAGCACCAGATCTGCACCACACTAATGTTGCTATAACTCAGGTGTGCAGGGCAGGTGAGGTAAAATGGCCCTCTTAATCTGGTGACCAGTGCCCATGCTAATAGTATTGTAATGACTTAAGTCATTATCTCATAAAGCATTTCACTAAGTAAGATGTGAGCTCCTAAATCCTCCACAAAACATACAGTGAAATTAATTCTTATTTAATTCTTAGTTTTCAGATATTTAGTACCTGTAAGGTCAAAGTGTATCTCTAGACTTTTTGTAAAAAAAAAGTAAATGAAATAAATAAATGAAAGTAGGTGAACAGCTCCTCGAGTGTTTTGGATAGCCCTCTCTACCGCAGTGACCTTAAAGAAGGTCCCACCTCTGCTGTTACACCCGCAAGCCCGGTGGATACAAGGACGTTCAAACAGAAGAGCAAGGCGCATATTCCCTGCATTATTTCCATAATGAATGACATTAATGATGCATTTGCACTGCTGAAAGCACTTGTGCTATTTTATTGTATAGTGATGCTTCATCGCACTCCAGATCCACTGACTGTAATGAAACAGAGAATGTCCTCAAAGGCATGCTGTCTTCAGTTATGGATAAAAACAAACTTTATTGCACTCAATAATTGTAATATCATACAAGTGTCGGACATTAAGGCAAAACTTTTCAACACCCAGTGATCAATGGCCTTTTATGTCCAGAAATGTAGTTCAATGTGCAGTACTAAAAGCTTTTATATAATTTGATGTTCTACATAGATTACCACCATGGACTTTTTCAGAGCCTTTCTTTATACAAATGAAATGTAGCTGTTTAAAATGCTTTATATCCACAGTTTGTAATCATCAATGAACAAAGGAGGACTATGTGTGCTTTGTGGTGATTTTGCTTAATTCTTGGTGGTGTTGCTAAATCTTTGGTACTGTGTACCTTGCTGTTTGGTGCAATGGAATGGATGTTGCTTGCCAGTCTGTACAGATAATAATCCAAACCAAAAACAGGAAGCTTATTATTAATAAGACAAGAAATCTCTCATCTTAAGTGTCGTGTTTTAATGCACAGGTGCCAAAGCCTCTGGGTTGAACAGGTTGAACATGCACTCTTCCTAGAAAAACTAATGCATATAACAATTGCTTCAGCTGCAACAGCTGTGTTTGTGCTTCTAAAGTATGTTGTGTAGATAATTGCCCTCTGTGTGACTGTAATTATTAGAAATATACGTCTATGAGTTAATTATGGACATGGTGTTATGTTTTAAGTGTGACATGTTTAGTCCTGTTTAGACTGTAAGGCCTGGGACTCATCAGCATGATCTGAGCAGGGCCTGCACCACTCCAACTCTCGGTGTGGGTGCATGCAACCTCATATCTGTCTTGTTGTTTGCTTGCTTGCTTGAGCACTGTTTGTTTGTATGGATGTTTGAGTAGTTAAATGCATGATGGGAAGCTTGGTTGGCCTTAATGTGAGGAAGTGCACGGTGCACTGATGGAGTTTTGGGCATAATGCTGTTCAGAAATATTAATGTTTTTGTGATTTACCTCATGTGTATGTCAGTTGAATATCAGCAAACTGTTTTTATTCCAATAAATATGTGAATATGTTAAAGGGTAATGTTGATATGTAGTTAAATGTATAATGGTGAAGATGAGAAGCAGAGAATGGTATGATCAGTAACATCACAAATGCCGTGGTGGGCATTTGAAGTTTTGGGGGTTGTTTTTCCAAGTTGGAAGTATTCAACAGGTTTTGAAAACTCATACACAATTTAATTTACCTGTCGGTGTTTGGGTGAGTGTGTGCTTGGAAGAGTGTGAGGAGCAGAGAAAAGGAAACTGTTAAAGACCAATATGGGAAACAGCTGATGCCTTTATTGTGTGTGTGTGTGTGTGTGTGTGTGTGTGTGTGTGTGTGTGTGTGTGTGTGTGTGTGTGTGTGTGTGTGTGTGTGTGTGTGTGTGTGTGTTGTATACTTTTCCATTACATGTGAGAATGCATTAGAGTGTGAGAGAAACTGAGACTACACAAGCTGTGAAGCGCTAGCAGAGAAACTGCTGTGACTAGCTGTTTGCTGTGGTTTAAAAGCCTGCTGCTTTTCATAGGCCACTGGCCCTGAGTGTGTGGAAAAATGCAGTTGCTCTTTTTTCAAAAAAGAACACACAAACAGGTCTGCAGGAAGAGGCACAGACCTAATGAAGTGTACTAAAATGACACAAATTTCACACAGAGAAATATAACTATTCTCAGTATGATAGATGGACAGCGCAACATACTATGAACAAACAGTGAGTTAAACAACAAAATGACTTCCTAAAAAAGTAATAAAAATATGTGTTTTTTTACTGTGACTCCTAAGACACTTTCAGAGGGTACTGGGTCCACCCTAGGGACATAAGTGCCATCTTTTCTTACCCACAGCCAAGTCCAGTTTTGGAGGAACTAGTTTAGCCTTTGTTCTTGTTGAGTTGGAAAAGATGATAAAAAATGTATGAATGGGAAAAAAAAAGTAAACAACAAAAAAGACCACATTCTGGGGAGGTGAGGAATGGTCAGATCCTTAAAGATCCATTCATGGCTTCTTGTCTCAGGTACCATTATTCCAGTAGGGCACAGTTAGATTGAAAGATGGTCTGTGGACCCCTCAGAATGACCTGAATGACTACATTAATTACACAACAACTTTCAATAATTAACGAACATATGCCTAAACTAACAACACACACACACAGTGTTGGTATTCTTCGTGTCAATACTGAAAACACTGGTTATATGTTTTAGTCTAAGATGGAAAAAATATGTGGACCCCCAGGCTTGTGACTTTTCTGAAATGGTGGAGTCATGTTTTCCAAATTTAATGAGATGAGATGGAGGTGAAAAGGGCACACAATAACTCATTAATAACAGAATCTTCTCTTTTCAGGAAAGACATGTTCATGTTGTCCATAAACCCCTAATCAAAAGAAACAAAAGAATCAGTCTATGAAACAGAAACCATACTAAAGAAAGTATAATGTGAAATTATGAAGAAGATGAAAAGTCCCATGGGAGAACAGCCAGAAATTTCTTAACACAAACTTGCCAAAGTCACTCTGTGGGTGTCCACTATAAGCAAAACACTGAAAAAGAATTGTGGTCATAGAAGGACTTCAGATATTAAACTACTGCTCAAAAAAGCTACACAGCTGCAAAAACCAATGGCAAAGGACTAATTAAATGTTCTATGATGCTTCTGGGGGAGCGTTCAGAGGAGACAAAAATTGAATTTACTCTCAATGTAGGGTTTGGAGAAGAATGTGCATTATGCATCAACACAAAAACCTCAACCCACACTCTAAGCATGGTGAATAGAGCATTGAGTGTGTGGGACTGCTTTGCTGCCTTGGGGTCTAGAAAGCTTGCCATCATGGAAGGAACAATGAATTCAAACTTTTGTCCAGATGTTTTACTGGTTCAGATTAGTGGACTGTAACCTGAAGCTTAACAAAAGGTTTTTTGAAGCCTCAAGACAATCAACCAGTGAGATGCTGTTACATGACGTCAAGAGGCCCTCAAGCAAGGAATTATGAAAAAATCAATCAAGTGATGCCATTTTTGTAAAGAGGAATGCTCTTGAATACTCTCTACGTGCAGAGCAGAAGAGGATCCGCAGCTACAGGAGACCGCTGGTAGAACTTATTGCTGCTCAAGAGGTTCTTCAAGTTTCTAAATCCAAGCATTTACGTACTTCTTCCAGCCTGGACTGGAATATGTAAACTATGTGTTGACTATGGAAAAAATCAATGCTGTGTGTTAGTTTAGGCAGATGGTGCCTATCTAATTGTGTGACTATTAGTCAAAGATTACACCACGTTTTCATGCCTCAGTGCAAGTGTCGTGCGTCGTACATGTAGTGTTAACGGCACTGACAGTTCCTTTTCCCCACTCTGACATGCTTCTCGACACGCAGCACAGAAGCAGGCAACAAGCAGTAATTGTGCGCAAACACCACATATTCATCCCCCCTCGATTTTCTGCCTATAATGCATGTTTCCAGGAAAGTATTTTGTGGTTAATGGTATGATGCCCATGGTATAAGAGGGTCTGACATCCATTTTCCTAGTAAGTCCTGAGTTAAATTAAACCTTCCATCTCTTGAGCAGTCAGCAGAGAGGATGTACTGGCACAGAAAATATACAAATATAATTTTCGATCTAAGAGATTACATTGGTACCCAATGTGGCCACTGTGCTAAAAAACATTTAAAAACCACATAAAACATAAGATATTGACTTTGGCTGATATTTTGAGATGCCTGCACTTTCAATGACATATATCAGTGACCAGTGTTTAATTAATTGTATTAATTTATGTATTATAGAATGAAAACTAAACTACAAACTAGTTTATGTTTCATTGTGAATTGAGTTTAAATTATTTCAGCACTGTCTACAGATTACCATAATAAATTTTGAATTTATAGCATGCAGATCCTTGGCTAATAATCAAAGCTTGAGAAACTCAGGATTTTTTTTTCCCCAAAGAGGCCTCTATAAAGAAAAGCTTTAAAAAAAAGATCTAAAAATACAGTATCTTAGTAAACCTGAACCAATCTGAAACAGCATTCTAACCCATTTCATGGAAATGTCTCCGGGCATCACAGGCTGTGTTCCTGAAAGAAGTGCAAAACTAGCTAGTTCACAGCATCAGAAGTAGCTGTCGGTCACCACGGAATCAGAAACATGCATCCTACAATTTTTATATCCCATGTGACTTCAAATTTATAGTCAAGAGAAATCTCATAAACCACAACATCCATAAATATGCATATTTTCACATTAAAGGTGTTTTGAACATGAATAATAAAGAATCAATGAATATTATGTCAGGTGTTGCTGCAGGTTGATGTAGATATAAACAGATACCCCAGTCAAGCCCAACATTAAAACCACTGACAGGTAAAGTGAATGACATTGATCATCTCATTACCATGGCACCTGTCAATGGGTGGGCTGTATTAGAAAACAAGTGAACAGTCTGTTCTTGAAGGTGATGTGTTGTTAGCAGGACAAATGGGCACATGTAAGGACCTAAGTGACTCTGACAAGGGCTAAATTGTGATAGCTGGTATGTAGTAGTTAGTACCTGCCAGCAGCAGGAAGGCTCAGTGAACTGGCACCATGGTCAAAGGTGATGTGCACTGGGAACTTGCTGGCTATGACAGAAAGGTGTCAGAACCACAGTGCATTGCAGTTTGCTATGTATGGAACTCCATAGCCACGGACCTGCCAGAGTGCACATGCATCTGTCCACTCCAAAATTGCTTGAAGTGAGTGTGTGGGCATGAAGGTGACTGGGTCATCATATACAGTATCATAAATAGGACTAGCATTTAGCCGCTGACTTCCACTCTGATTTAGGCATTACAAATAATACTTGTAATACCTAAACTTATAGTTCAGAATGCATGTACATAATTCCATTGCTATCCAAAGGTAAAGTTTGGCATTTATGTGTTTGTTTACACCTTGTAGGTCATTTGATGCCCAGTATTGTCACAGTATTTTGTTCATATTTACTAATGTTAATCTTTATTATTTAGTACTATTGAACTTTTAATGTATTTGTGTATGATCACTGTAAATGGTTGTCAATTAACTGTTAAATGAAATAATGAATTAAACATTGCCTAAAGGCAATTCACCCAGTACTAGTGTAGTGTTACTGCTGCAACCTGCCCTTTTAGACTTTTCTAAGAAAATAAGGCCATTTATTTATGCTTTCAGACTTCACTTTGATGTCACAAACTTCTAGGCTTTAAACATTCATGTATTTAGTCATTAAATTACTGCCAAATGTGATTTGTCATAGGCCTGTAAAATCATGTTTCATGCATACATCAGAAAGGTCACATCACATGACAGCATGGGTAAAAGATACAATAACTATTGTATTGTACTGACATTGTCTCCGGGTATGACAAGGTGAACTTCACTACTGGAAGTGCCACAAATCAGACTGACATTGATATTATTCTGTATACATACAGATGGTTTTGCAGAATTCAAGAGTCCAGGAATTAAAACTAGACACATCCTGCATCAACATCCTGCATAATCCTGTTTCCTGCATCATGAAGTAGGATTTCTATAGGCAGCATGAACACTGATGCTCACATCCAGTGATTTATGGGTTTGTTTATTCTCTTCCTCTCTCTGCCCAGCAGGAGCAGTGATTCCGTTATCAGCACTTTGTGAGCTGGTGTCAGCTATGGGACATTTTCTCAGTGTTAGAAAGGGACATAAATGTCATCTTTGTGTCACTATCAACCACTGAAGGCCAGTTAAAATCTGTTAATAGAAATTGTATACACACTGCTCCTTAGCCCTCTATATAGTGAACTTTCTCTGAAAAATAATCTTTAGGTTGTTTTGAATTAAAAAAAGGCTTGTATATAATTCGATTCAAGACTGCATGTATTCACAGCACATACATTAGAATGTTTTACTGTTCTACGTCATTGCTTTGCTAACTAAACACTGTCCCATACATTGATAAAGTGTCTGGTTTACTTCCTATCTACTGAAATGTCTTCCCACACATTCTACAAGCACACTTTGTGCATGAATGTTTGAGTAGCACCACCTGTTTTCAGCTGTGCACTGTTCCCTTGCTGGGAGAGAAACTATTGAGCGTCCCCTTCATAGTTTAGTGCACATCCATAGATCTCTGTAAACTGTGCATTGATCCAAAGACCATGTCCTGCAGTTATATCATGTAGATTGGATGGATAGAAAGATGGATGGATACCAGCAACCACTTTTTGTGCATGCATCTCCAGTTCTCAGTGCTGTAAGGTGTCTCCCATATTCATGAACAGTTCAGCAGTGTCTCGGGGCAAATGCTACACACTATACAGTGGTGTATAAGGTCTGTTGTTACTTCTAACAGCCAGGCAGTAGAAGGGGAAATGCGGCCATATCCCCTTGGATTTCTGACCAGGGTTTAGCAAATGGCACATGTGGGATTAGATTAGAACCGTAAGACTCACTTCTGCTTGGTAAGCGCTGTTTTCACCACTGGTGTGTGTAATCCCTGTTTTCACCAGAGTGCCACTGGTAATCTCTGTCTCTTTTTATTGTTTGCTGTATACTCTTCCAAAATGAGATTACACTTATTATGTCCTGTATTTACTGTCCAACATTTACTTTGCTGACTTAATTATTTGACAATTTGGTCAAATATTGGTCAAGTGTTTAATTTACAGATCAGAAAGTTTGCAGTTCATTACTTCCACTGACTGTAATTGTTTGTCACTATTAGAAATGTTATCATGCTATCAAATTATAGGCAGATGCAGGGAAAGGGGGTCCTAGTGTCACTCAGTAACAATACAGTAAGGTCCAGACGTATTTGGATACTGGGTTTTCATAATATCGCCTCTGTACACCACCATGAAGAGTTTGATCTGAAGCAATAAGGATGTGATTTGAAGTGTAGATGTTCAGCTTGAATTCAATTGGTTTAACAAAAACATGGCAATAATCTTTCAGCAAATACTAAATATTTTTTCATAGTACATCTATTCCAGGGTTGCCAACTCTCACGCATTGAGCGTGAGACACACGCATTTGACCGTTTTCACACGCTCTCATGCCACACTTCCGATATCTCATGCATAAACAAAAAAATCCAGTTTATTTACCTCTGATCCACATATATGATTCAATGAGTTACTAGTTCGCTCTGGCGCCAACCACTGGTGATCGACAGATCGCGATATAATACTTAATTTGTGTCCATTTTACGTTCCCACCTAGTAATCACTAGTGTGTGTGTTCTAACTGCACAGATGGGTAAAAAGCGGAGGACAAATTTCGATTGCGGTGAAAAATCACAATTGAAAAAATATGGCACATTTACATTTATTCGTTGGATGATTGAAAAAAATATTCAATTATACAGAATGAAGGGAAGAGAAGAGTATGAGGAAGGAAAGGAAGGGCTCATTTTCCAAATCATATCACATCGTCTGTCAAACATGGTGGAGGCACTTCAGTATTATGGCATGGCCATGAATGGCTGCCTATGGATCTGGGTTTGTTGATGATACAACAGCTGACAGAAGTAGCAGGATGAATGCTTGAATGGTACCGAGCATTCTATACAATTAGCTATCACATGTCATCTAGCTATAACTTTATGTTCAGATTCAATCAAATGCTGCTAAATGTACAGAATGGTGCATCACAGTACAGATGGATAGTAGACGTAGGTGTAGGCTTAGAAAATGTTAAATGTCCTCCAAGTGGCAATTTGTAGTACAACACATAACAGTTAAACACAAAAGCACATAAAGTAAAGAGAAACAGCAATAATCCAAATCATGTATAAGATCCTGCATAACTTCCATCACAGTCAAGGCAGAGATTTAAACTCCCTGAAGTACATCCTCTGGTGTGTATTGTCTTTTCCCCAGACTCCCCATGGCTACTAAGTTGTTTAAATATTTTAACTATTTGTTTAATTGGGTTATTGAAATGGGAATGAAGGGTGTGTTTTTGATCACTTGGTTGTAACACTGCCTTAGCTGTAGAAAGGAGTAGCCGTGTAACAGTGCTGGAAGTGGGTGGGATGTGGAATGTGTTTGTGCAGACCTTGTCTGCCTTCTTGGTCAGCCCTGTCAGGGACAGATGGTACAAGTCAGCCTGCTGCCTTCCCATGAGCCTTCCACAGGTTTGAACAATTGTAGAATGACCATACCAGCATGAAGTAACAAAAGGACACTCTCAATAACATTTATAAAATAGACTAAGAACATTTGGTATCAATGTTAAAGAAACTTTAGTTTTCTAAACAAACCAATAATAATAATAATAATAATAATAATAATAATAATAATAATAAAATGAGCTGTTAGCCCTTCTTAAAAATAGCTTTGGCGTACTGATCCCAGCATAATGACCCAAATCATATGGTGAAAGCAACCCAAGGGCGTCTTAAGGCAAAGAATTGGAATGTTCTGAATGAGTGTGTCAGTCACGCGTCCTCGGCCCAGTTACACATGCCTTTCATTTTCTGACGACAACACCAAAGGCAGAAAGGCCCACAAGCAAACCGCAACTGACGGCGCCTGCACTATAGACCTGGCAAAGCATCTGAAGGCAGCAAACTCAGCACTTAGAGATGTTCATGGGATCCACAATTCAGGCAGTCATTGGCTGATTTGCATCCAAGTATTAAGCATAATCCTTATATTCATAATTATGTAAATTTTTCCAATTACTTTTGAGCCTGTTAATATGAAGGGACTGTGTAACCAATGGCTGTAATTCGTAAATGGTCAATTCCATATTTTTGTTAAATCCTTTAAATTAAAGCTTAAAGTGTACACTTCAATCACATCTTGTTTGTTTCATTTAAAATCCATCATGGTGTACAGAAGCAAAATAATGAGAACTGTATAATTATCCAAATGTTAATGAGTCCGTCGGTATAGTTAAGGAGTGTCTTTTCTGTTTTTAGCATAAATGTCAAATCTCCTGAGAAATTACCACAAATCATTGTCTCATTGATCATTGTACAAGTTCTCAAAACAGTCTGACTTTTTCTCACTTTGTGATGTCTCTTTTCTTGCAGAAATGAAAGAAAACATAAAACAGTTTCCCTCCTTCTCAACTATAGATATTTCAGAGCTATTATATAATATTTGATGTCACATTTCATGGTCAGTCTTACCATCAGTAGCGGGTAGTCAACAGGGGGCGCTGGGCCACCGCCCCCAACAAATTATCTAGAGAATAAATGGTAACTGCACATATTAACTTATGTAAATTGTATATTGCTAAAGAATTTACAAACTAGTAATACTGTCTATTCATTATCGTTTCTTTTTCTTTTTTAAGATAAAGTATTTGCTGAATTTCTGTCACATTACATGTATACCGTATACTTCCAGTGTGTGGGGCGCCGGACGAATGCATGTCTATGTAGGTCCTTAAACTTTTGGCAAGCAGATGATCTGGAGAAGCTCTTTAATAGGTTGCCTAAAAGTTTGCTGCTGAATACACATATTATATCAGTATTGTCGGTTGTTTTTTCTCTTATTTGATTGGATTATCCTCGATGATTGCCGTTAGCATTCAGACAGTTCATTAGTTGGCCAAGAGGACTAGGAAGACTTGATGCGCTGTTTACATTTCAGGTTGGCACATAGTTTTTGAAGATTGAAGATTGATGAAGATTCATTTTTCCCCAAATGAAATTCTGTCCTTACAAAGAAACTCCTTCTCTAGGTGTTTGGTTGAAGTTTAAAAATGGTTAAAGGATAAAGCAGTTTGGAGCGTATCGACCCAATTTCAGGGTTTGCACGGGTGCTTGGAATTGCTTGAATTTTAATGTTGCACTTTCCAAAATTGAAAAGTGCTGGAATTTCGGATAGAGTACTTCAAACTGCTTGAAATTGTAACTGTATTTAGTTTCACAACAAATTGCTATCTGACTACATGTTTTCAGTTACAAATACAAGCGACCAATGCCTCTTGCAATTCCAGCGCAAAACTTGAGCACGTGAAGAAGTTGATATTGTGCGTTTTGAAAAATGACCGTTAAATGAAATATATGCTAGCTTGGTGGCTAAACTTATTTCTGTTATTGCCATCTCTTTTAATGTGATTTAAAAGTGAATTAATCATTTTGAGTAAGTGTATATAAATACGCAATTAATTATAGCTGGAAAATTTTTGAATTTGACGTTGGAAAAGGTCCCTGCAGTTTACAAATTCAGCAGTAGGGTAGTGATCGAGGTCTTATAACCGGGGCTTCTCCAGCTCTTGTTATGGGTAAATGAGTTGGCTAACAGGGTGCAATGTAAGTAATGTATTTTATGGCTTACACGGTCTGCTGCTTCAAAGCACTGGCACCTAAACATTGTGGACTATGACGGTTGTACGAGACTTGAAACATCTTTAGGAAAAATGCAAACGACACGAAAATAGCCACAGCCATCTTGACAAAGCTATGAGGCTGGGGTTTCTGGGGAAGCTTAGCATCGCTAACAAGCTACATGAAGGTTTACAGGACTGACATTAGAAGGAACAAAGAAGTTTGTTTGTGCCCCCCTCAAAACATTAAGCACCAGACGCCACTGCTTACCATGACCAATAATTAAGATGTCTTCATTTTCTTATCAAGGTCTCCTTATTATATTTATATAAGAATATGTATTCACCAGTTTGATCAGATTTTTTTAATCATATAGGCTACCAACAACAAAATGTGAAAAATAATTCAAAATAATAATTCTTGTTTACAGGGTAAATATTTATTTCTTTGCACATTATTGTCTTTCCCAGATGTCAGGAAAGTGAACAGTAAACAGAAGGCAGGGGTATAAATGACAAGGCCCAAAAACCATGGATATGGCTGACTGCCCAGGATATGTTGATATAAGGTTTTGTAGCTCCATTTTAAGTCTTAAAATGATCTGGACAGTAAAGAGACCAGTATGTTATCTTTATCATTAATTATTCTCAAATGCTTATTTCATGGGTGACTTAGATATGTCTCTGAATTTTATCTTTTTTATTGCTCCTTAGAGTCCTTTGGAAGAAATAAGCTAGTTTTAAATGAACCCTTGATGATCCTAAAATATGATAATTCCGAATTCTTGTTGGTCCTAAGAGATTAGAAAGAAATTGGAATAAGCAACACATTTTTCTAAGGTGATTTAATTATAGTAATGCTCACACAACAGCCTTAGGAGCTGTGATATCCTAGTCTTTATGAAAATGAAGCTTCACAACAGCATTCACAAAGCTGCTATGGTATTGGATAGAGAAGCTACCGCATTCTGGGTGAGCAGTGTATTGTACAGACATCAATGGCCTTTTTATCAGGCAAAGGTTTTTACTGTCATTGAAGTCCTAGCTGCTATAAACTACCCCCATCAGTCCCATTCAACCTGGTTAGCCAATTGAAAAGTGCATGGCCTCATCGTGCTTTTATAATTATTAAAAATGTATTCAGGCAAACTTTGACATATCTATGTGTTGACCAGCAACCTGACGCATGGTGCCACCTCTTCAAACTACATTTACACATTATGAACTCAGCAGGAGTAAGATACTGGGTACTACCACCAAAACACAGATCTGGCAGCAAAACACTTTTGCACGACTAAAATATGTTCAGCAGAGAGGTTGAAAAAAAATGGTCAAAATATCACCATTGAGTATGTTACTGCCTTCATCAGCGAATGTGTTGATCATCAAACCATGATGATCACAAAAATCATCAACCCATGTTCAAAACACCATGAATGATCAGCAGATGCTGATGTGATGCTGACCCCCTGATGCTGAATGAAACTGAATGACGTTTATGAGATTAGAAGCTAGTAGTGAAAATCTAGAAGGCTAGCATCAGGATATCAAGAAAACACCCATCCACAGATGATGTGAACAAACAC
Source organism: Brachyhypopomus gauderio (assembly GCF_052324685.1). Lineage (NCBI taxonomy): Eukaryota > Metazoa > Chordata > Actinopteri > Gymnotiformes > Hypopomidae > Brachyhypopomus > Brachyhypopomus gauderio. Next base: position 14,669,811 of record NC_135216.1, on the reverse strand, counting down.
CAAAACGTCAGTGAGGACAAAGCTGCAGGACCTGACAGCCTGGACCTAAACTATGTCCTTACTGTATCCACCTGTCAGGGGTCAACGTCTTTCTGTCTGCTGTACCAGTATTACTCAGAGACCAACAACCATAATATCAGTGACCAAGATGTTCCAAATTACTTAAAGAGCTACAAGGAGTTGGTCACCTCAATTCACTAATTACCCTAACAGATCAACCTGAAGACACAGCCTAACTCACTACTAACTAAACATTATTTGCCCATAGTTCTTGTGACACCCCTACTCCAAGGAAACCTAGTTCATTACTCTTTCACAATAGATGTAAGTATAAGCCAAACTGACTTTAAACTCTTATATCATTGTCTGGCAGCCCATTGGGTTTGCAAGCACTTGGCCGGGCAGTATGAACAGTTAAGATGCTGTTGTGCACTTCACAATGTGTCCTTCTGCCACCACTGCTGGGCATATCATATATAAAGAAAGTAAGCCAATCCCAGTGGCTACTCTACAGGACCCTGCCACCATTATCTGGGCATGGTTTGAGCATTAATTTTCTTTCATTATTTTCTATCACTCTAATATAAAGTCCACAACATGTTCTCCCTGAACTGTACAGGCTGTTGTATGTGTTTATTATTTATGTGTTAAGTGTAACCTCAGCTTTCTGCTGTTATTCATTCACTGCTGGGGTCTTGTGTGGAGTGACAGTCTGTTGTTATATTATTTCTTAATGATGTACTACTATGTTTATTTTGATCCAAGAAATGTTTGCATATGTTTCTAAAGTATTACAATTCTCGAATCTCATGATAGCCTGCTTTACTGGCATAGTTGCTTATTTGGTCTTTGGCTCAACTTCACATGAAAATGCCATATTTAGACATTTTGTTAAATCTCTTGTGAATGAAGTAATGTTGCATCAACACAATATTACTGGCCAAGAAAATAATAGCGCTGCCAATTGTCCTCTATAGTGAAATAACTATGTACAAAAAGGATGTAAATATCCCAAGGTTACCTTAATATTAACATTAAAGATTATTAAACATAAATATTTAATGCAAGAGTACATTCCTTTGCATTAAAGTTAGCAGTCTACACTCTTAACTCCATAGTTCTGTTATATTTCAAATGCAAAAATTGCTAAACATAAACTGGGACACTGTCCAATTTTTTATAGACAGATTAAAATTTTCTCATAATTTGTTCCTGCATTACCATCATAATGATTTTTTTATATAAAGTTTGGGGAAAACTTCCACTTTTACAGGTTTAAATAAACATTAAATGTACCTGCATATTAAACACTTTTTCACTCTTTTAACACACTTAACATTCTTTGTGAAACTAATTAATGTATTACCGAGGCTTTTTAATTGCTTTGTAATGAAGAGAGCATCACTCTTTCCAGAAAAGCCTAAAAACAGTATGTGTGTGTGTGTGTGTGTGTGTGTGTGTGTGTGTGTGTGTGTGTGTGTGTGTGTGTGTGTGTGTGTGTGTGTGTGTGTGTGTGTGTGTGTGAGAGAGAGAGTGAGAGACAGAGAACAAGATGTCATTTAAAGGATTTTTAAAAATCACTTTTCTATATTTGACATCAGAGTTTTATACTGTATATAGTATAGATTCATATAGTTATGTTAGGAGGCATGATGTGTTTACATCTGTGTGCTTTGGGTGGTAATGGCTTCTATTTGGGGAGGTTCTCTAAAAATAGCGAAAAGAAGTGACATGTTCCTCTCCAGGTGCAATGAAAAGTGATCAATCCCTGCTTACTGCACGGCCCAGCACACACTACTGCATTTCTTCTTTTTCTCTTAAATCACACAGAAATGTGCAGAGTGAGGCTCAAGTTCTTCTATTTTTTGGACAACTTACACAAAGACAAAAAGACAAAACAAAAAAAATTGCCCATTTTCCAAACTCTCACATCTTAATAGCGCTACAGACTGCTGTCCACTTGAGTGTGCGCTCCAGTGTAATTAAATACAGGCATCAAACACATGCCACTTTGGCTCAGGTTCAGAAAAATGTGAGCTGCCTTTCTATGGAGAGGCCTCATGCTTTATCGACTAGCTGCATTTCTGCCGGCAAACATCAGCATGGAACGAAGCCAAAAACAGACAGCCCCGTGTGTGTTTGTGTGTGTGCGTGTGCACAGTCCTGCGCCTTGCATCACCATTCAGAAGCTCTCAGTACTTTACCATGTGTCTGGTGTTTAGTGAGGGTCTGGCATCACGCCAGAATGAAAGTGTGTGCCTATCTAACAGCTTACCGTGTTCTGACTTTGCAGTGAACGAGGGTGGAATCAAACAGGCCTCCAACTCCTGCCCAGACCCTGGAGAGCCGGAAAACGGCAAACGCATCGGCAACGACTTTAGGTAATCACCTAAGGGTTCTGTGTATCCCTCCGCTGTACCCTGAGGAGCCCTGGGCACTAGCCAACACTGAGTCAGATTTACTGACCGCTCCGCTGATACCCCCCCACATGCTCTCTTACACACACACACACACACACACACACACACACACACACACACACACACACACACACGCACGGACAGCTCATGTTGAGCAGAGGACAGACAAATAGCAGGTTGCTGTCTACACAGGAAAGCCATTTTCAACAAAATGCTGGTTGAATATTGAATCTTGAAAGGTTACTTTAACTGTCATACATTTCAACTAATTGCCTAGCCGTGATCTTAGGTTTGTGCAGCATGTGCTAGCATCTGTTCTTGATTAAGCTTTTCTAGAGGAATATTGTACCTTATCAGAATGGTAAAGCTGTTAAGATTCTATCACTGTGTCTTTTGAATAAGTGGCTAAGTCTAATCTGCTGGCGACACTGCCCTGAAGTAGCTCTGATATGTTGCCAGGAAGTAATCTTTGTAATATTTGTGAATCTCTAACAATGCTTCTTTTCCATATTGTCTGAAAGGAAAGCAAAACTTTGTTAGTCAGACTAATTGTTAGCCATGCTAAAATGATGAGGTAAGAGATCTTTGAGAGCTTGTTTGTATAAAGTGTGTGTGTGTGTGTGTGTGTGTGTGTGTGTGTGTGTGTGTGTGTGTGTGTGTGTGTGTGTGTAAAAGAAATTAACAAAATCCAGCTGGAGACTGTAGGTTGTAAGCAAACACATTCTCTAATCAATTCTCTCCGCTCACTAAACGTGAGGGAAAGTGCCACCAATCTGATAATGTTGCAGCAGCAAACACACCCATGCAGCCCTTCATTTCCCTCTGTATCCGTTTGTTCTGCTGATTATTTTTCTTTGTGTGCTCAGTTTCAGCCTGTCCGCCAAACTTTGCTCCGTCATGCCGACAGGCAGCAAATGCTGCGTTGACGGTCGCTGCCTGAATGAGAAGCATAAACTCTGAGGATAAACTCTGAGTTGAAATTACCAATGCAGTGCCTCTGGACCAGCAGCTGTCATTAACACAGGCAGCACTTGATTACTTTGACCAGCAAAAACACCTCCTTCTCCCCCTCCTACCACTAGGGGCACTCATCCCAGTGTCATGTTAATTCTGCCACAGCAGGGAGGTGACAGCATGTGTGCACAACTGCGTGACACGGACACTTATGCCCAGCAACCTCCAGCTTTAACACAGATGTAATCAGTGGGAAGTATTTGGGTAGAGCAACCACAAAATGGCTTCACTCTCCAGAGGCAGCTCTGGGAGGAAATGGGTTGAGGATTCCTCATACACTACAGTATGCTGACTGTGTCTGTCTCCACTCCAGTTCTTTTGTTTACTTGTATTGTTTACTTGTCTTTGTTTGTTGTTTGTTTGTTTTTAGATTACTGAATGAATGAGTTTCTGTAATCCTTAGTGTAACAGCTTAATTTTGTAATTATTCCGCAGAATGATAAAAATTCAAGGAACCATTTCGAGATTAAGAGCATTCTTCATTTAAATGGGTGCAATCATCACTTGCATCAAGGAAACCTTTTAAGACGCTTTTATTATATATTGTGTACTTCAAACATTTCCAAAAAAGTTATTTATTCCTACAAACAATTTAGTTCCATGCTTACCAGGTTTAGTACACAGTCAAGAATGACTAAACCAAAATAGAACAAAGCATTAAATTGTCTAGGTTTGTACAAACATGCATTCAAACAGCACAGTTCTTAAGAGTTCGCAGTAAGTGCTTTCACCTGATTACTAGTGTTCCTTTTCTCATAATTCTGTTTGCCTAAAGTACACCGTTTTCCTAAATTGAATTTATTGTATTCTGTTTATTTTTTTTCCATAGGACCGACATACCAGATGGAAGTCCAAAGCTAGCATTAGCATTTGTTTACATTTGATTACCACACTCAAGGTGCTCGTACAGTGCAGAGAAAGTAAAGAACTTATGCAAACATGGCTATGTTAAGGGTTACCTGAGGGATATGTTTATCCCTGTGCTTTTGCTGACTGCTGCAAAATCATGCAGTGTGACTGTAGTGAAGGCCTGTCTAGACAAGAATGATAATTCATTTCTCTTCTGTAATTCTCTTCTCCCTAGCTTGTATTTATGTGACTGTGTGTGTGTGTGTGTGTGTGTGTGTGTGTGTGTGTGTGTGTGTGTGTGTGTGTGTGTGTGTGTGTGTGTGTGTGTGTTTTACATTTATTTGTTCTCACCAGCATTGGTGCCACAGCCCAGTTTACCTGTGATGAAGACCATGTCCTGCAGGGCTCTAAGACCATCACATGTCAGAGAGTGGCTGAGGTCTTCGCTGCCTGGAGTGACCATAGACCTGTGTGCAGAGGTGAGAATCACAGCGTTCCCGCTGCCAGACGAAATGTGGCATGGCATAGAAAAGCAAAACAGAAGACCAGATAGAGGCGGAAAGCTCGAGATGACTCACGCTAGAGTCAAAACATTTTTGTTCCTACTTTAGCAGCTGTGCTAAAGTTTGAGCCACATTCTTTATTTAACACTAGAGCTCCTAAGATTTCAGGATTCTCAGGACGTCACCCCTCCTTCTTCTCCTTCTTGCCAGCAATTAGCAAGACCAAACATCACCCTTTATTATGTTAATTCACAGAGCAAGACTGAGGCAGCAGCCTCACCCAGAAAGTCTCTGCACCCAGAAAGTCAAACAAGCAGATCACAAACAAGCAGAAACACAAATGCTTCTATCAAATGCGTCTAACACAAATATAGATAGATAGATAGATAGATAGATAGATAGATAGATAGATAGATAGATAGATAGATAGATAGATAGAGAGGTAGTATAAGAAATGTACAAAGAGCAAGATTCAAGCCTGCTGTTTAGATCACAAACAAGCAGAAACACAAATGCCTCTATCAAATGCTTCTAACACAAATATAGATAGATAGATAGATAGATAGATAGATAGATAGATAGATAGATAGATAGATAGATAGATAGAGAGGTAGTATAAGAAATGTACAAAGAGCAAGATTCAAGCCTGCTGTTTAGATCACAAACAAGCAGAAACACAAATGCCTCTATCAAATGCTTCTAACACAAATATAGATAGATAGATAGATAGATAGATAGATAGATAGATAGATAGATAGATAGATAGATAGATAGATAGATAGATAGAGAGGTAGTATAAGAAATGTACAAAGAGCAAGATTCAAGCCTGCTGTTTAGATCACAAACAAGCAGAAACACAAATGCCTCTATCAAATGCTTCTAACACAAATATAGATAGATAGATAGATAGATAGATAGATAGATAGATAGATAGATAGATAGATAGATAGATAGATAGATAGATAGATAGATAGATAGATAGATAGATAGATAGAGCAGTGATAGTTTTTTTTTTCATTCAGCATAGCAGAACGTTTTGCTCAAGAAGAGGCAAGTCTTTAAACATCATTGTGGAGCATCCCTTTTTAATCTAGGTGTGACGGGCAGGTGTGAGCAACAAAAAGGAAGCGATCACGCCAAGTCTCAGGGAAAAAGGGTGGTTTAATATAAAGTGTGCAAACCTAAAACCCGTGCAATAGATCCGAATTAAGGATATAATGACCAGCGGTCAACTGGTACAAAGACAAGGCATATATAGACAGACAAACGACCATCAGGTGGGAACGGATCACGGGCTCCGCCCACCTGAGGGGCGTACACGACGTCACAAGACAACAACAACACAGCCGCTGTGGACAGAGGCGGCCGGTAGGGGGCCGCCTCACCGTGACAGACCCCCCCACCAAGCCGCACTCCCCTCCACTGGGTGTGTGGCACACAGCGGCTGCACAACAACACGAAGGGGCAGGAAGGCAAGGACAGGCAGGGACACCTCTCCTGCAGTCCACGAGCTGAAACACAAAACACATAACATAGTCAGCTCACCTCCCTGGGCGGGACCCTGGACCGACTGGGCCGTCAACAAGACAAAACCACGCCCCGGTCGGTCACAGGGCCCTCACGCCCTAACCGGCCTTAAGCCGCATAGCCCCACAGGTGCGAGGACGGCGGGCCTCGGCTCCTTGTCCGTCCGGGGTGTATGTGTGTGCAGGTTACCTCCCTGGGGCGTGGCTACGTCACCTCCAGGACCCCGTGGAAGGGTCTCCGTCCTGTGCAGGAGCTCTTCAGACCGGAGCCCCATGGTCCCCAAACATCCGGGGGCCCCAGCCCTCTAGGGAGGGGCTCTTTCCGACCGGGCTCCGGTCACCCCACAACATAAGGGGGCTCCTGCCAGCTGGAGACCTCCACAAGGCCCAGGAACGCCACGATCCACCGCCAGGGAGAAGCACCTGCACACAAAACACAAAATGCACACACACACCCACACACACCAACACAAAACATAGACGCGCACTGCCCTGATCCCCCTTACAATGGGGGAGGGGTCTCCGTCTTAGCAGGGGACCTCCACCTGCTCAGGAGAACCCCCCACGTTCCTGGTCAGGGCCTCCCTCAGGAGCGACGCCCTCCGTGCCACACCCCATGGCACGGGACCACAGCCGGTCCTCCCCCAAACACACATTTAAGGGGAGGAGCATGCGTGGGATTACATGTAACAGTTGACAACACGCTAGGACAACACACACGCAAATACTAGACAAACAAAACTGTGCACAAACAACGAACGGAACGGGATCCATACGTGCACGCTCGTTAGACACTGACGCGCCGCTCGGGTTCGCAGTCGCTCCCCCCACATTAAACACAAGACGACGGGGGAGCGAGGCGACGGTGATGAGCGGTACCCGCGTCACACATAAAACATTTAACACTAACACAAACGAGCGACGCACACTGACCAACGTTACCATTCATACGTACACAGACACCACACAAGACGAAGATCATACCCAGGGAGACTGCCCTGGTCCTCGCCGTGCCACACACACAACACGGGCACGGCGGAGCTCTTCAAACAAACAGACAACAAACACGAAGAGTTTTCCCAGGGCAGACAGCCCTGGTCCTCGCCGTGCACACACAACACAAAAGCACGGCGGAACTCTTCACAAAACACCACGCAGACAAACACTTACCACGAGACATGACCACGAACGAAGGAGAAAGAAAAAGAGACTCGGCGGCTTCCGAAGGGTGGCTGGTCATTCTGTGACGGGCAGGTGTGAGCAACAAAAAGGAAGCGATCACGCCAAGTCTCAGGGAAAAAGGGTGGTTTAATATAAAGTGTGCAAACCTAAAACCCGTGCAATAGATCCGAATTAAGGATATAATGACCAGCGGTCAACTGGTACAAAGACAAGGCATATATAGACAGACAAACGACCATCAGGTGGGAACGGATCACGGGCTCCGCCCACCTGAGGGGCGTACACGACGTCACAAGACAACAACAACACAGCCGCTGTGGACAGAGGCGGCCGGTAGGGGGCCGCCTCACCGTGACACTAGGCCTTTTAATTTAGGCCTTTAATCTAGGACCTTTTTATTCTAGGCCTCCATGGCACACAAGACCTACAGAATAATGCAGCTACTGGGATATTTTGCAGACCATGACTGCATGACTGCATGACTGCATGACTTTTGCTTATAATAATAATCCATTTTTAGTGCTGTGTGTGTAAATAAAGGTGTTGTTTAAAACAACCACATAAAGATTGCTAACACAACAAAACAACAAAAACAACAAAATAACGGTTAAGGACATCACCCAAAAATGAAAAAAAAAAACAGTTTCCAATGGCCATTCGTTAAGTATAACTTGCTTCCCTACCTACCAAACCATTGAGACTGTGTCTGTTAACCGTGGCAGATATAGGAATAACAGGGCGATATGTTTTTAAAAATCTAATTAAAATTAAATTAAATAATCAACATGAAGTGAGCAGCAATATTAAGCTAAGGCTAGGACTTCTAAACATTAGATCGCTTGCATCAAAAGCTGTGATAGTAAACGAAATAATCTCAGATAACAGACTAAATGCAACAGAGACATGGGCTAGAGTAAACAAATATGTAAGTTTTAATGAAGCAGCTCCTCCTGGATACAGTTATGTTTATCAGCCCCGTATCACAGGGCATGGAGGTGAAGTAGCCACAATATATGACACAGATAGCCTATAGGATTTACTGTAAAACCAACCACCTCTATTAACTCATTCGAAGCTTTGATAGGCGAAATAGGCAATAGTCTCATAGGCAATAAAACAAAGCTTAAACTATCTATCAACCACCGGGTCCTTACTCAGAATTTCTTAAGGAATTTGCTGAGTTTCTTTCGGAATTAGTCCTAACAATTGAAAGATTTGTAATTGTGGGTGATTTCAACATTCATTATGAAAATAAATCAGACCCACTGAAAACCGCGTTCGATTCCATCCTAGACTCAGTAGGTATAGCCCAAAATGTGACAGGACCTACTCACCGCTGTAAACACACCTTAGACTTAATACTTACTTACGGGTTAAACATAGAACATTTGGCAATTATATGACGCCATTTCAGATAATTCCCTACTGATATATGAAATAGCTTTATACGATTAACATCAGAAGCGCCATATAAAAACCACACGCACCATCACGCACCGCAGCAACATTTATTAACATACTACCAGAGCTACCGAGCACTGCAGCCCAATGAATTAGAACAGGCAACACAACAGTTTTATTCCACACTCAGCAATACCTTAGACAGTGTAGCTCCAGTTAAAACAAAATTAATTAGGGAGAAAAAGCTTGCACCATGGTATGACGACCACACTCGTCTTCTAAAACAGGCAGCTCGAGCAGCGGAGCGCAAATGGAGATCCACCTCACTAGAAGTGTTTAGAATCACATGGAAAGACGCCGTAGTCAAATATAAACATGCTCTAATAAAAGCTAAAGCCTCATATTATTCGACACTAATAGAAAACAACAAAAATAACCCTAGATTTCTCTTCGCGACTGTATCAAAACTAACAATATCAATGACACTAGTTCTAATACAGCACTTACACACACTAGTGATGAATTTTTAAACTTTTTTAGTAATAAAATAGATATTATCTGACTACAGAGTCATAATACATCACAGCCTAACCTCCAATCCAACCAGTATAGTATAGGTATTAGTAACTACGCATCCGAAAATATTACTGAGCTAAATGGCTTCGATCCTATATCGCAAAAAGAGGTCACAACAATAATTCATTCGTATAAGCCTACATCATGTATATTCGACCCAGTTCCAACCCGTCTATTCAAAGACCTACTCCCAGCTATTGAAGGGCCCTTACTTAATATGATTAACAGTTCCCTTAACCTAGGATATGTGCCCAAACAATTAAAATGTGCCGTAATTAGACCCTTGATTAAAAAACAGAATCTCGTTCCGCATATTCTAGCCAACTATAGACCAATTTCTAATCTCCCATTTATCTCTAAAATTCTAGAAAAAGCAGTTTACAATCAGTTAAACCATTATCTCCAATCAAATAGTATCCATGAAACGTATCCAGTATCCAATCAGGATTTAGACCGAACCACAGCACTGAAACAGCTTTACTCAGGGTAGTGAATGATTTACTAATATCGTCCGATAATAGGCTCATCTCATTCCTTATACTGTTAGATCTTAGCGCAGCTTTTGATACTGTAGACCACAACATTTTGCTGGATCGACTAGAAAACATGGTAGATATTAAAGGAGTTGCACTCTCCTGGTTTAGATCATATCTGACCGACCGCTTCCAATGTGTAAGTGTTAATAATAAAACATCTAAATCTGTTCAGGTTAAATATGGTGTCCCACAAGGGACAGTCCTAGGACCACTTCTATTTACACTTTACATGTTACCCTTAGGCGAGATTTTCATCAGTTTCCACTCCTACGCAGACGACACCCAACTATATTTATCGGCTAAACCCGATGATTTAGGTGTAAACAGTAAAATCGAGAACTGTGTAGAAGAGATAAAACATTGGATGGCGTGTAACTTTCTAGCACTAAATCCAGATAAAACAGAGCTAATAGTTGAGTCTAGGGCAGTGAGAGACAAGATACGTAATGTAGCATTGAATCTACATTCCTTTACTATAACCCCCAGCGCAGAGGTAAAGAACTTAGGTGTTACAATAAACCCAGATCTCTCGTTCGATTCAAACATTAATAATATTTCTAGGGTAGCGTTCTTTCACTTACGCAACATTGCTAAAATTAGAAATGTATTAAATACTAGTGATGCGGAAAAACTAATCCATGCATTCATATCCTCTCGCCTAGATTATTGCAATAGTCTTCTAGCTGGATGTTCTGGTAAATCGATAAACAAACTCCAGCTGGTTCCGAACACAGCAGCGCTAGTTTTAATGAAAACAAAAAAATTTGATCACATTAGTCCTGTACTATCGTCATATCGTCATACTATCGTCATTACATTGGCTGCCAGTTAGATTCCGTATTGACTATAAAATATTTTTATTAACATATAAAACACTGCATGGCTTAGCTCCAGAGTATCTTAGTGAACTTATTGATCATTACAACCCAGCATGTTCACTTCGGATCAAAAAGATCACAGCAGGTGGAAGAGCCTTTTCTTTTAAAGCTCCACAATTGTGGAATAATCTTCCTGCCTTTATTCGGGACTCAGACACAGTCTCAATGTTTAAAACTCAACTAAAGACTTATCTGTTTAGTTTGGCCTTTGAATAATCTGTTACATATTTACCACATCACATATCTTTCTTCTCCGAGGTTCACTTGGGGAGTAACACTGCAGTTGGAGCAGTTGGAGCTCATCGCTCCGACACGGAATGAAAACCTGGCGTTCATCATAAGACATTTACATTGACAATATCAACACCCAGAACTTTCATTCTAGTTACCTTATACTTAGCCTGATTGTGTGATTTGTTTGTAACTTGTGTATTCGTCTGTATAATTTGTTTTTGTGTAATTTGTGTGTTAACGGGCCACCCAATGGAGGATGGGTTCCCTTTTGAGTTCCCTTCCTATTCCCCACCATCTAGGGAGTTTTTCCTTGCCACTGTCGCCTTTGGCTTGCTCATTAGGGATTTGGACCCATAGTAATGTTAACCTTGTAAATCCTGTAAAGCGCTTTGTGACAACATATGTTGTGAAAAGCGCTATACAAATATATTTGATTTGATTTGATTTGATTCATGACAGAACTGGAATGTTCATTTGCGTGAGCTTGTCTTGCCCAAGTTGAGCTCCAGGGGCCCAGGGACAGGAAGCACATGTTCATCAGAAACCTTGTGGTATTACATGTACCACGCTTGGTAGAAAAATGTTCCACAGAGATGTATAACTAATTTTGTGTTTGATAATGTCACTGATGCCCAAGTTCCATAATCAGGGTGTATGTGATATTATCAGCTTGAGGCACTGGACATACTGGTGAAACATGCAGTGTTCTAGATAGAAGAAGCCTGATTAGCAGATATGGTGTTTCCAAATATTAAATCCCCATATGCTCCAGAATGCCATCAGCAGTCCCCCTGAAAGGCAGCCATTTTGAATACTGGGTCTAGTGTGTCTGTTACCTATGTTAGACCATTGTTGTTCATTATATACGTGGTCATAACACAGGTTTACCCCTGCATGCTCTCCTTTTTCATTAGATTAACGTAACACGTGAAACGTTACAGCTATTCATAAATGGCTAAAAGCTAACATGCCTTGCTATAGAGTGGCATTTCAATGAAACCACATCACTCCTTATCACTCACGTGCTGCTAGCTGGACGGTTGAGAAGTTCAGAGATCAGGAGTCATGATCAGCTGAACATATGACGCTGCTCACATTGCGCGTGGTCCTGAGGCTGATGATCTGCACAGGAGAAGTGTTAATGGATGAGGATCTTCACTGTTCTACAGCACTATTATTCAAAGCAACATCTACATTGACACATTCCATTAAGTATCATACCTCCCTTAAAGCACGGTTATGAATATGGATCAGTCACTGGAAAGGGCTTGCAACAAGGGGTACTGAACTTTAATTGATGTTGTGTCAACAGAAAGAACATTAATTACACTGAAGAGTTTGTTTCTGTTCCTTGTGACAAGTGCATCTATCAACAGAAAGGTCCCCCCCCCCCCCCCCCCCTTGTGTGAAGGAACGTGGTTGCTATGGCAACCGTTATAATTTAGAGTCAAGACATGTTAACCATCAGTAACATCATCAATGTCGCTGTCTAAGTACTAATGGCCTTAACCTCCTGAGACCGGGTTAAGTTAGTGTGTGCATTTTTAATCTCTCCTTGCTGTTTGTAACTAGTAGCACCTGTTAACTCTGGAATGCAGTTATGCATTATGCAATATCCTGAAACAGGTAGCAAACAGTAGTTTGTTGGGGTGTGTGTGTGTGTGTGTGTGTGTGTTTGTGTGTGTGTGTGAGCACGTACGTGCATGAATGTGGTATTGCAGGGGTGGGTAATGTCTTCTTAAAATAGTTTTTTGCTTTCCAAATTCCTATGTCTTCACATGAAGTCTTTTGCAGTTAAATCAACAGTGTGTCATTTATGTTGTACCATTAAGGCCAAACTAACACACGTAACACTGTTGCTGTATTTCAGGCAGACACTTTAATTATGCATAATTAGAGCTTGAAATGAAGTAGAGCGATATGGATAACTCCAAGGCATAATTATTGTGTTTGAAGAGCATGCTGGGAGATCATGAAACTGTTTTTTCTTCTTCATCTTCATCTTCTTCATTTTTCATTCTTTCCATGCTCGTTAGTGAAGTATGTGTCTCTAACTCTTCCCCCAAATAAGTCAGAGGTATTATCTTGGCTTTTAAAAGCCCATATGTTTGCAGTGAGACATCGTGAACTTCTTTTAACAGGACTTGTAGAGTTTAAACATTCTGAATATAACTGAAGTATACGATACAAAGTACTGTGCAAATGTCTTAGGCCACTTAGGTCTTTGAAGTTATCAGTTTGATACACTGTATAAACATGGCTATAAAGTTCATTTAATGATTTTACCAAGCTGTAAAGACCTGATGTAGAGACCATTAGGAATTGTTGTGTAAAAGAATTGATCCTGAATATTTATCAAAGTTATGGATAAATCCATTGGACACTGTGATTGGGTCCTCATTGAGAGTTCCCCTATGTATTTTGTTTTTCATTTGAAACGAGTCATAAAGGAATGAGAGTAGAAAAGAAAAGAAAATAACATTCTCCTCAAATGAAATTGGATTTAACCAAAAAAATATTTATCTTGCACAGCTCTGTGCATTTACATATATGTATCATGTAACAGTCACTTTTGTGACTGGTGAAAAAAACATGTTATTTCTTACAGCATGTGTCTTAAGAAGCACTTACATATACATGACATTTTTGCAGCCTAATTGTAGTAAGTCAATTATACAGTATTTAGGTATCTCATATCTACTCATGTAAGTGTTTAATTTGTAACTGTTAAATTAGATTACTATAAGATCTGAATCGTATGTACCATTACTGAAGATGGAGGTTTTGTAGACCACAGGAGCAGCAGTGACAGAGCAGGGTGAGTGTAGTGGCCCTGCAGACACACTCGTTACAACCCAGTGATTAGGTGTAGAAGACTGGGCCTCAGACCAAACTTTGTTCATAATACTTGTCTTTCTTGCAAGCCGTTAATCTAAGTCAGCCCAAAGTTTAGTGGATGTTAAATGACAGCTGAGGACTGTCAACCCTTGATGTCCATGTGTCCACAAATGACTTCCTCAGCTTCCCTACGAAGGCAGTTAGACATGTCAGGCAACACAATGCCATATGGCTGTGTAAAAAAAAAAAACAAAAAAAAAACAAACAACAAACTAAGACAGATGGTACAAGTCTGCCGACCGTTCTCTGGACTTTAATCAGCACAGTGTCTTGACAAATGTTTGTTTTTGCTGGGTGTCTTTAAGGTATGACTGATGTATATGGTCTGAGTGTGTTAGGTTTGTGCATATGGTGGGGTTTTCTGGAGTCACCAGAGATGCTGTTGAATGCTTTCTTGCAGGCATGCCGATCATATCAATAGATTAATATAGCCAGCAGCAGAAAAACAAGCGTGCACACAAATGCTCTTCGTTTCTTACTGAACCCAGCTGGCCTGGTTTTCTGGCCAATGAGAGAACTGTAATGTGTGGGAGGAAAGGAGAGCTCAAAAAGATAAAAGAATACAGTAGCAAAGCCAAGGACACAAGTTGGTTTACATCTGTTGAGGAGCTAATGAATAACATTTAACAAAAGTGTAGTGATAGTTCTCATATAAGATAATCATGATGGTTCTCATATAAGGTGATGGTGATAGTCCCCATATAACGTGACACAAGTAAAACTTTTAAATAGTCTGTATACATACACGGTAGACTGGCCAGTAATATGCCTGTGGTATTGTATATGTGAGTGGGTGGTAGAGCATTTCTGTACATGTTGTCATGGTGACATTAAGGGTAAGGCAGGGTGAGGGGGGGGAATCCACAAATAAAAAGTGAAGCACCGTCCCAGGTTAATGATGTCATTGATCATTCTAGGTGACTTGGTTTAAGGCTGCTGTGCTCTTCTGCTTTCTGGTCTCTTACAATCTTTATGCTGTCTGCTGAGTTGGCTCATTTTCCTAACGGAGGTCAGCTTCAATGTCAGGATGCATAAAGCAGCAGATGCGGAAGGGGATAGGGGCAGCAGGGTGCTTTATCACGCTGGATGGGCCGTTATCTTGATGCCCAGAAGTAAATGCTTATCTGGTAGCTTCCGTCTTGGAAAGACCAGGAATAATTATCGATTAAAAGGGACGATAGTACAACAACCAGGTAAAAGTTTGGGCTAATGTGATTGAAAACAGAAGGCAGAGGTCCAGGTGCCATTCTTGCTGAGGTTCTGGTTTCGTGTAGGTAGTACACAAGTGGCAGGATGTCGTTGGGCGAATAATCAATTGTTTGCTCAGCCTCCTGTCCCTTAATTTTAGAGATCATTTTCTCTCTGGCTGCTTAGCTGTGGGTGAGATGGGCCCGGGCGCGGCCGTTCATTTCCCAGGCCGTAATTGAGCTGTCAGGACGAGCGCGAGCATGTGCAGATATACTGTATGTGACGGGGAATACAGAGGCAGCCTGCTGGAGCAGCACCCCGAGCCCCTAAATCGCACAATCGTCCATCAGTCCTCAACGCTGCCCCCACGTGAAGCAGCACTAAAGCTGGCTGAGAGATGGCGGCAGAGAGCGCGGGTCAGCCGCCGTGCGTGAAGGCTTTATGGACCGTTCTTGTCCAGTTCTTTGGTGATTTAGCATGTGTTGCCCTTACAGGTTCAGAGGAAAAGACCAAAGGTAGCGAGGAACAAAGATAATCAATAATGGGAATGGAAAGAGATCCAGGGATCCAAATCTGGCAAACAAGCTGGATATGTAAATACAACATTGTAAACACCATCCTTGCTGTAGAAAAAGACACACATGGCATACTAGAAGGAAACTGTAAACCTGTAAAGATGTCGTTGTGGATGCATAATCTTGCAGAGCTTGTCCATTAGCTCACAGCTAATTCATTAATTAAATAAGGACATAATTTTGCATGATCTATACATAATTGTCAACTACTCTGAAAGGCAGGCCTTTATCTGCCTGATCAGTTTTCCATGCTTCCTGCAGGCTGTTGGAACAGCTGCCCACTCTACTGGAGGTCCTCGTCCTCCAGGAACATAGGCACCTGCTGCGTAGGCTAATGCAAAGAAGAATCCCGTACCCTCACTACCACTGCACATGCCAGTGCTCAGTCTGGCTATGTGTGGGTGAGCAGGGTGTATCTGCGTGGGTCCACACCCCCTGCCGACGCCACTCCTCGCACATAGGAACTTTCCAGCATTTGTCTCGGCGGTCTCATGACCTTTAGCTATGCACTAAATCACTGCCGTCATGTCACCCGCGTGCCTGTCTGTTCCCGTGGCTACAGGCTGCACAAACTAATTAAGAAGATGCCACTTGAAATCATGCAGAAAATTGCCTAGATCTATATTTTCAGGAAGGCCCCAAGGGTATTTTGACTTCATCATAAATTTCTATATAACCATTTATAGGGGCCTTTTCTTTCCCCCATATCTGTGGAAGATATTGTGAGCCCATTGTCATTTGAAATGTGTTGAGTATACAGTAATAATTAGTTTTGCCCCAGAAGACAGCTAAATATTAATAGTAACATGGAAAGCTTGACATTTGGTATTGATATTCTGGGGTAAAGCGGGCCTTCACAATGTGAAATAATGATAGATGTAGATGCTTCAAGATGGCTCTGTGTCTTCTGCTCTCCAGGTCTTCAGGTGTGCGGTTCGCTTGGTCCTGTTCGGCTGGATTTCTCTTTCATAGTTCAAACTAAGCATCACATCCCATGGCAGGCTGTGAGAGGCCTTGTCAGGACACTGTTCTGATGAGGAGCCTCGTCAAACAAATGACTTTCAGAGCAAAAAGAGTCCTTTTGGGTCCTCTGCTCACACCCCCCCCCCCCCCCCACGCGCCTCAGATAATCAGTTATTTATTTTCAAAAGCAATCAAGATGTCAGAAGCCGATAGCAAAACCTGCTGCCATCGGAGACAATGCCTCCTTGTCTTCCATCAAATCCCCGTCACTTTGGCATAGGCAATAATAAATGTGCCAAAAATACAAAGAGGCCAGATTTGGGGATGCATAAACCCCAGCTCCTTTAGAGCATGCTAATTTTAAGATATCACTGTCACGGGCTGGGAGAAAGAGACCGGAGCATGTCTATTTAACAAATTATAACTGGCATTTCTCTATTAAGATGACGAATCATGCCCAAGTGTATTTGGCTAAGCCTCGTTCTGAATTAACTCGTTCAGCTGCCATGAAGTTAGTCATCTGAGTATTTGATTGGATTTCTAATTGTTGACAAATGAAGGCAGTCATGGTTGACTGGTCGAGACTTGTAAGTTATATTCTGGTATTTGCCATGCAAATCATGCCAAACACTAGGAGCAGTTGAGTAAAACTGTCCTGTGAGATAGTGGTGCATCTCTTCAGTGTTCTTCTTTCTTTGTGACATCAATCATTTTTTTCAAATTGATATTTTAACAAATCCTTGTTTGTCATGTTCCCTTCCAGTGAAGACCTGTGGATCCAATCTACAAGGTCCATCCGGAACGTTTACCTCTCCGAATTTCCCAATCCAGTATGAGAGCAACTCCCAGTGTTTGTGGATCATTACAGCCAGCAACCCGAACAAGGTAAACAGCTCCCCAAAAACACATGTGACTGCAGGCCACGGTGTTCTCCACCAGAGGAACATGACGTACCCTGAAAACACAGTGTCAACTGCTGCCTTTTGTAAGATGTGTAGTTTGACCTGATTTTTAATAGAGCACAGGGAATTGATTCTATGCCTTCCATCTGGTTTATGTTTCATTAGATAGTTTTACATTGTTTGTGTATTTCAGAATGGCATTTACATGGTGTATAGTCTCATTTAAATTGATAAAACCACCACTCTTGAGATCAGCCATCTGTCTTGATGGATCTCAGTCCTTCCTTTTACACACAGGAAGTGATTTTAGAACAAGGTGTCGATTCAGACGTAGCTTCATCCACATTTGGCCAGTGTTCAAAGAGCACCGCTGATTTCTCATGAATTCCACGAGGATGTCAACATTTTCAGTTGGTGTGTTGTCTACACCGAGCAGCCATTTCATCCATCGAAAGGCTTGGCAACGTTTGTTCCTCTTTGAAGAATAGTGCAAGAAGAGAGAGCAAACACGTGACTGTCCCGATGTCATTTCCTTTGTCCTTCCTACCAAAAACAGCAGATATCCACTTCAACACCTTCGGCTTGTCCTGAATAATACATATCTGTAAGCACAAAGAGATTTCTACGTCAGTGTTGATAACCACCAACACAGTGAGGGTCATGAATGCTAGCTTGCTTTCACCACAACCCACTGGTAAACAACCAAGTACATCTCATTTGGAAATAAACCAACTTATATAAATATGCTGCATTTATGTCATATCTTGGCAAATATAAATACAAATTAATTCTTTTAATATCCATAAATAATTGTTGTCACAATGTAATAATGTACCCTTGCTCATTTTAGGGGGAGTCTATCTGTGCAGAAATAAGACACAGTGTTCACTATATTCAATTCATTTTAGACTAATTCCAGTCACACACATCCTCACATATCCCAGGGCATTTCATACTAGACCACAACAGTGCCAAGTTTTCTTAACTTGGTACATGGGCTGATCATTTTGGGGTCATTTTTCAGGAATGTTTAATAACATTTCCATTTGCCTGCCATACAAAACAGAGCGGGGCAAGCCAGTGAGAGCAGCAGAGTAAGACTGCACATCTGCTCTGAACGCACTTGTAGTGTTAATTATTCAACATCATCATGAATGCATACCCATTAAGTACTCATTAAGCAAAATATTTAAATGATGCTGTACTTTAAGAATGTTTGGGTGTTACTTTATAAAAAAAAAAAAACTGATGTCAATTGTATTTAATTTTTATCATCTTATATCAGTATACAAGTTGGAATTACTTAAAATGTCTTGACTTCTACCCAGCATAAATGACCCACCAAACTCCTCACTGCTGCCCCCGTGTGGTGGCGTGCTTGTTCTGTGGCCCTGTCCTTGAGCTGTTTGCCATTAGTATTCCTGCAGTGGCCCTCTGGACTGCTGTTCCTGGGCTGCTCATGATGGTGTCGCTGGAGCACAGTGGGAGTGGCTGAGGATCCTCCTGGCTCCTCCCCTCGCCCCGCCTCTACTCGCCGCCTCCCCTCATGGCCATGCAGCCCATGCACTTGTTGTGGATGGCCATGTTATTGGTTGTGTTAGTTACTGCACTCGTATGGGTCAGTAATGTCTGTTTCATTTGTGCCACTGAGATGAGGGTTCGGTCACAGGTTCGGTTTAAATTTGCACATTTCATTGCATGCTTTCGTGCGTGTGCACGTGAGTGTATGAGTGCACGTGTGCACGTGTATATATGTGTGCATGCGTGTGCGAGAGAGTTCACAAAATAATTTATCACTTGTATACAGACGTGGATGAGTGTTGGTGTCGGTGTCCTCGCTTAAGCCTTGAATGTGACAAAAGTCACACTGAGTGAGTGAGCGCGATGCTGTCTGAGCAGCGGGGAGTGAGGCAGCATTCAACAAGCGCTGATAGGCAGCAGAGGGCCTCAGGACAGGTGAATTCATGTCCCCGTTGGCCACATTTATAATACCAGCTGCGACAGGACCATAGGCATCTGTCTTCCCAGCACTATTCCTCACACTTGATTCGAGCTGATTTGAGTCATTAATGTTGCAATTCATCTCCAAGTAACTGACCCATGTGTAACAAACAAGATAGCCAGCATCTCCTCTCTGGTCAACTTCAAGCCAAGGCCTTTGAGCTTGACTCTTAGATAGTTGACTGGCATCCGTAGGTAATAAATTCTAGAGAAGAAACTGCCTGTTTAGGAATTGGCTTCCGCTGACCTTCTCTGCACCTGTCAGCACCAGAATCCATAAAGAAGTTTTATATCCAGCTGCTGGAGATGTTAAGCTCACCAGCTCGAGTTCAGCTCTGACTCTGCTGGCGCATGTTTGCACCACCCATCTCAAACACCTAATTAAACTTCTAACTACTGCTCGTTCACCCCTCCGTTACCTGAACTCCACTCAGAGCTGGAAACAACAGTCCAAGGCTGAAGCTGGCAGCCTTTGCTTCACCTGACATTTTCACTTGCTGAATGTTCAGAAGCCCTTTGTGAAACTGTCTGGACACTTTGCCATCCCATGATAGATAGAAGGAGACACGAAAGCCTTGCGGACCAAAGAGTTGTTCTCCACCTCGTCCCACCTCTCCACTCACCTGCCATCTGGGCTCGTTAAGAGGTCGGGAACTGCAAGCTCATCTACAGAATTTACAGAGTTGTTGTTTTTTTTTTCTGTAGCCTTGGCTTTGGCATATTGTTTTCAATAAATCAGAGTTTGTGAAACTTTCTCCTGAGATGGTCGCTTTAAAAAAAACAATGCTAAAAGTCTGAATTCAGTTTTACTGAAAAGCCGTTGGATCAGCAATGTTATAATGAAGGCTCTTGGGTGAAAAACCTAATTATGCCGTTTAGTGGACTTCGGCTTCATATATGAGTATTAACTCATTAATAATGAGTATTAACTCATTAATTATTGCCTCTTGTGGCAATAATTAATTGCCACAATTAATTATTGCCACAAGAGGCAATAATTAATGAGTTAATGCACAATGTCTTATTATTCTCACTCTGAGCTGCGATGATGGTTATTTGAGATATTGCAGTTTCTCTGGTTTGATTTTCTTTTTCAAGAATTTCATCACTACAACATCATTTCATCATTCCAGCGTTATTCAATGGCAGGAAACGAGCATGATGCGGCACAAGTTTGATTTTCTCACCGTGGAATGACATAGTTAAAGAGTTAAAAGAAACCCATAAAGTGATTCTATTTAAATGAGTCTGTAAAATGTTGCCAGTTGCCTTTGCACCCTCTTGAGAGAGGGATAGCTAACAGCTGCTTACAGCACAGAGCATTATTGCTTCATTTGTTTTTTGCAGACATAATTTTGGTGTGCCAAATTATTTATATTCTTCTCCCTGCTTTAACCTTGGTCTGAGAGAACTGGAGGGTATCGGAGCTTAATTCGGACGCCTCTTCTGTTCCACTGATGAGGCTGGGTTGCACTGAAATAGCACTAATATGGGTTTGGGATTAGTGGAAACCAGCTTTCATTATAGCTCATAACTTAAGAAGCTGCACAGAAGTCAGCTGCACTGGCAGCTTTGCTGTAAACCCTTGGCCTTCCTGAAACATATGACACATGAGTCAGCATTAAACAGTCCCTGTAAAGTGGGTGTCCCCAACTCTGGTCTGGGAGCACTAACACCATTGTAGAGTTCAGTTCCAAGATTAATCTAACATTGATGAATGTTAACACTGGTAGCGCCTGAATATTTCAGGGTGTTGTAAGTTACCTCTGCAGGGCATGTTGGACACTCCTGCGATATTTTATATAGCCTAATTAGGTCTTGAACATAAACTGAAAAGTTCAGCAGAGTGTGCCATGTTGAAGAAATCAAAACATCATTGTAGATGCTGTAGAATGGCTTCAGGCGTGCATTTCAATATGGCGCAATTCATTACAGAACACACTCACATGCTTAAAGAGCTTGATTCTGCTTTTTTCTCTTGAGTCCTTTTGCTCTTACTCCTGAGACATCTTCTCACTAACCACGAACAGGCAATTTTAGCAACAATGCCGTCAGCAAGTGCTTAGTCTAATGTTCTTAATGCAGTCTCTGAGTAATTTGTTTCCAACGTACACACAGTAGGACTAAATATGTTCTTATATAGGTCTGTTTTGGTTATTTGGCTGTGATAAATTGTGATTAGACAGATAAATAATGACCTTAAGATTAATGACAGCCCTGTAAGCTGTCCAGACAGCTTCATCAAGAAAGATAGGTCTCTTTGAAGTCTAGAAACTTGACTTAAAAAATAGTAATAATAAAAATGGCATAATGTACATGGAAGTGGTGTGGTACATGGAAGTTCCACTCTTAAAGTGATGTTGGGTTTTTAGTCCATGATGTGAGGTAAACTGCCTGTTATCATGTTGAAATGTACAGTATAATTAGGCCTGTCAGGATGGAGTCTATCCTGCATTTTCAAGGGCTCATTGGATGTGTAGTTGTCTGTACAGGACGTAGCATGTGCTGGAAGGTCCGCTAGAGCGCCCATGCTGACAGTGATGGATGCAGGGCCAAGCTATATGTACCGGCTCATGCCTGTCAGCAGTCTGTGCTTACATTCACAGATGGAAAGGTCAATCTTTATGCCGAGTTGGAGCAAACAATTTTTGGGATACTTGTGTCTAGAAAACACTGGTGTATTTATCCTGCTATGTGAAATGTAGAGTGTCAATGTGGGTATGGTAAAAGATGTAAGGTAGGGAAAAAAACACGATTCCATTAGCACCGAACACATCTTTAATCACCAAGACAGGTTATTGTATAATTCTGCTACATTAGACAAGATTTTATGTTCAATCTGAAGCGCTTGTCTGTTTTAAAGAAGGACCATCATTTCGCCACAGTAATTTATTGTATCCACCCCAATGATAATAAGTTGTATCTACTGTGTGCATATTCTCATTGTCCAGCTCACATAGACTGCTTCACTGAATGAATGCCAGTCATGTGATAGACACAGGTCTTCCTCACCTTGGTAGACATATAAATCATATAATTTTCATATATCGTATAATTTTGTCATGTGATAGCAGGAAGTATGGTGGCTATATACAGTTGTGAGTGGAGTTTATAGTGAATACGTGAGCAGAACCCAAGAACCCAAGAAAAACCAAGACCAAAAACCAGGACGTAAAAACATGGAGCATTAACTAGATACAGCAGCTCACCGAGCAAACAACCCTCATCTGGTGTAAACAACATGACTACGATAAGCAGACTCCAACATACAAACAAGGAACAAGGGAAGGCTTTGAGGAACACCTAGGGACAATTAACAGAAGAATGAACAGAAATTGCTTAATTTAATCCTGACATTTTTTGCTACTTTGAAAATGTATGATGCAAAACTGGAATTCCTCTCATAAGGATATGTTTACTATTATTTCATTTCCGTCGCATCATTTGGTCAGTTAATAGCAGTAAAAATATTTCGAGTTAAAAAAATTGATTACTGTAAAATAAATTACTGAATATAATATAACATAAAATATATAATGAATAAAAAACATGCCACAGTGACTAAATGGCCTGTCAAAACATGTTCAGAATGACCATACTTCTCAGTAGTGGTATGGGCAGAACAGCCCACAGAATCTGTCCCTGACATAATGGCTAAAAGTGTTATAAGTGGTATATTTTCAATATATGAATGATGCTTTAACATCCATACTTTAACATTTTACGTCCATATGTGCTTTCAGACACCTCTGATATTGTGTATATACATTTTTCTCAAGATATGTCAACATCATCTAACACTCAGAGATTACATAAGGCACTGTCGATTCACTCCACACATAGGCTGACAGCTTTCCCACAGTGTCATAAAGTTGATAGGGAAACACATGCTGAGTCATAGATTCAATTTTAAATATGGTTCACTATACATTCTAATTGAACCCTTTAAGTTAAGTTTAAGTTAACTCCTCTACACCTAAAACTTTCTTCACATTTTCTTCAGTCATCATGTGTGTTTTCTTACCATGAAAGAAAAGTCTTAAGCTAATGACAAATCTAGTCAAGAGATATTTCTGTCTTCCTTGAAGGAGCTTCCTGCTTGGTCTCGCAGTAGGTTTGTAAGGGTTTCTATCCAACATCTGAGGGCTAAAAGGGGAGCTGACAGTTTTAAGATTCTGATTGTCTAGAGCAGGGGTACTCAACTGGCGGACCGCGGTCCGGATCCGGACCCGAACGCAGTCCTGTCCGGACCCAATCTCATTCCTGATTAACTGGATACGGAACAAAAAAAAAAACCGGAGCATTTATTTCAGGGCTATTGAAAAAACACTCCGTCACGAGTGTTACGTTTGCCACCCCCCCTCAACAACTTACGTTCGCCACCCCCGCCGCACCGGACCTCAGGTCACAGGTATCTGCCAAAATTTAGTTGAGTACCCCTGGTCTAGAGGCAAATGCATGAAAGGACATTAAAGTAGCAGCTATGGTCAGATTTGTCTTTATTTCCTTAATGTGACCATTCCGTCCAAGCAGACCTCCCTGTTGCTTTTCTAACAGGTGTGAGGCCAAGACGCCTCTCAGACTAGCCCTGCTGCTGTGAAAAGGATTAGGCTAAAAAACAAAGATCTTTAAAAATGTCTTCTTGACCTTGGATTATCAGCCAGTGGAAACTACTGTGTTTGAAATTTATTTTAAGTAAATAGCTTGATTAAAAGTAATCAAATTAGCAAAGTAAATCTTTATTATGTGTCATCAAAAATAAGCCTTTATATTGATTCAGTAAAACAAAATGCACAGTAGATATCTTCATGCAACGTTTCAGACAGTGCTGTTCATCTGTCTCCGGGTTTTATTCTCAGCCGTAGAGAGGACTTTAGAGAGGCCTCTGTCATCACAGAGTGCTTTCTTGGTCTTTGGAGTTCAATTTGATGTAATTTAGGCAAAAACCATATGATACCCTTCTACCAGCCAGAACATATTTCATTCCAGATACAATTTTAAGAGGACTTTAAACCTATGCCATAGTAAATTTTTCGATGTACTATGGCATAGGTTTAAAATTCACACATTTCAGGCCATGGCTTGTGCTCGCGGTGTCATCACTCTTTGACCATTGACACACTCTCCTGTGGTCATTGAGAAGAACACACCCACATGTGAGGATGTGGGGCGAAGCTTGTTCCAGCACAGCCGCAGCCTGGAGCCCTGAGCACACGGCTGATTGTACATTCCAGCAGGACAGTGTGCAGCAGGTGGAGTGGGGGACTGAGACTGATCACAGATTCCATTTCTATAAGCCTAATCTGGGGGAAATGAGAATATGGGAGGCCCTAGGGGATCCAGGAACCATAGTTATATGTTTCTCCGTTGACAAGGTACTTGATCACATCCCTGCTTGTGTACTGTGTGTGCATGTGCACATGTTTGTGGGCATGCGCGTGTGTGTGTGTGTGTGTGTATCTGTCTGTGTGTCTGTGTGTGTGTCTGTGTCTGTGTGTGCATGCGTGTGTGTGTCTGTCTGTGTGTCTGTGTGTGTGTCTGTGCGCGTGTGGGTGTCTCTGTGTGCGCATGTGTGTGTGTGTGTGTGTGTGTGTGTGTGTGTGTGTGTGTGTGTGTGTGTGTGTGCGTGCGTGTGTGTGTTTGTGTGTGCCTGTGCATGCATGTGTGTGTATGAAGCCCCTCTCTCTCTTCTTTTCAGAGGAAGTGGGTGAGTCGTGACTGAGTTCACTCTGTTGTTTTTTTCCAGCTCGGCTGCTTGGCTCTCTGCTCACTCGCTCTTTGATTTTGGTGAAAGCAATGACATGTTATATTATAGTTGAGGTATTACACCACCTGTCCCACCATGACAAGCACCCATAGACTCATTGTATTTTCTAGCGCATTTTGTGTGTATGTGTGTGTGTGTGTGTGTGTGTGTGTGTGTGTGTGTGTGTGTGTGTGTGTGTGTGTGTGTGTGTGTGTGTGTGTGTGTGTCAGGGGCTTGGGGAGGCTGCCTTTATCTTACCCCTGCAGTTGTGCTTACTCATAAAAAGAGATGAAGGTTTATAGAGTGGTTCGTTGGTTTGAAGAGTGCTTTTCAAGGTTTTTTTTTTTTAAGCCCATTTGAATGGTCTGGCCATACTGTCTTACCAAAATAGACCTGTCTGTCTGACACAGCCTCATTCTCCACACATGGGCATCTTCATGGGCCTGGCTTCTTTATAGTGGAGTCATAATTCTGCTCTGTTGGTTCATTGCTTTGCCATTCGATACAGTGCTTCACTGCCTTAATGACTACCCAGTGCATGCATTACCCTGCTTCCAAAGCTAATCCCAGTGACAAGAGGCAGGCTTCTGTCCTGAGCCCCTCACTGAATATGAGTTCCTGCAGCATGGGGCCATGTTGGTACAGTCTTTTTTTGTTGTCTATATGGACGTTAAGGTAAATATAGGGATAAAAGACTCTACCTAGACTGCTAGAGAGCAGAAACTGTCCTGGGTCTTTAGCTTTATCTGCCCTGTCTACTGCAGTGACACAGGACTGCAAGATATTGTATTCAGTTGTGCAGACATATTTGTACTGATATATTTTTTTGTTAGCTCAAGCAGATTAATAATTGCAAAACCCCTGCCACGCTGAAGAGCTCATTACTTATTTTTCCTATGAATCACAGAATATTAATCACATTGTAAAGTTCAGAGCTGTCAATATTTAGTCTGAGAACCTTTTTAACCTCTAAAACATTTCCCCTGTTTGACTAAATCCTCAACTATTCAGAAGCTGTTATGCTCTTTTAAGAACTGGATTTGAATGAAAATATTGATTAGTCGGTGTATAATATAAACAATCTGCATCTATTTCCCTGTGTTTTGCCAAACAGTGAACAGTAAACAGCTCTCCATCAGACACAGAGGGTGGGGTGAAATATGCTAGCAGTATCTTGGGGAAGAACAGTTCAGATAAATTGGGAAACAGCATTGCAGAGCCACTAATTAGAAGAGCTTTCCACTTTCAAATAGGCTCAAAAGCAGGTACCGCCCACATTATAGTCACCATGCTGATTACTTCACACAAATTCTGAGTTCTACACAAAAAGTACTAAAGTGTGAGAGCACTGTATTTGAAACCTTTATCAGTAAGTCTTTTGATAAATGAAACGCATTCAGTAGAGGCGATTGTATTAGCTCACTGAACTGTTAACTAGGGTGTCCAAGCAGTGAGTGCAGACAAACTGTGTTGTGACCATGTGGATTTTTTCAGGGCCTGTAGGGCTTTAGTCCGTCTTGACGGGTTTGGGAAAGGTAGGCAAAACTTAATCTTCGACGGTTTGAACACCTGTAGCATTCACTCTGATGAACACCTAGACTAGAGCTAAGGCAACATT
Organism: Brachyhypopomus gauderio; assembly: GCF_052324685.1. Classification (NCBI taxonomy): domain Eukaryota; kingdom Metazoa; phylum Chordata; class Actinopteri; order Gymnotiformes; family Hypopomidae; genus Brachyhypopomus; species Brachyhypopomus gauderio. The sequence goes on along the minus strand of NC_135216.1, from coordinate 14,642,801 downwards.
TTAAGACTTTGCTTGGAAAAGGCCTTTGGCCAAGTGTAAATAATACAGTTGCTACTAACTGGATAACCTCCTGGATGAGGCTGGCACAGTAACAGTAGAGGTACTGGTTGAGAAACTTAGATACCCCATAGCAGAATCACTTTACACGCCAACCCTTTCAGACTTCTCAGATCGCTGAAATAAATTGGAGCCAGGTATGATGCTTGGGTTTCCGAAAATTCATCCAGTCCCCCATGGTGCATCCGGAAGCCCATTTCAGACATGTCATAACCCTTATTACACTTTCTATGATGTTCAGACAGCCATCCAAACCAGATGATAAATCATGTCTTAGGCAAATGATGCATAATTTTTGCTCATCTTTTTTTTCTCTTTCTCTCTTTTCACCGTTTTCAGTTGTACTGCAGAATGTATGTACTGTGAAAGAAGCATAAACTCCCAATTGGGTTGTTCGATACATCGCTAAGCATGATGACTCTTTTTTTCTGCTGACAGGTGATTCAGATTAACTTTGAAGAGTTTGACTTGGAGCTGGGCTACGACACGTTAACCATCGGGGATGGCGGCGAAGTGGGGGATCCACGAACTATCCTTCAAGTGTAAGTGCCTCCACTACGCCATCTGCTTGGGATTTATTTTATCTTTTGCTGCACGGTGCATGATGATCTGGTATTATCGACATTCTTTTGCCTTGAACCAAACAAAGAAACATTGTATGAGATCGATTGCACTCGCTCTAGGTAGTGGTTGTCACCAGTAATGCACAAGGCTTTGGGGTCTCCTTGAGTGCTGTGTTGGTCATCAGTTCTCCAGAATTCTCCATGTACTCTGGCTGTTTTCGTGCACATAGCCCCAACAGGATTTGTGTGCTTGTTGCTATATAGAGCACCGTGAAAGAAGAGCATGTTTATTATTTCCTGCTTAGATATGGGGTCGGTATGGTCTACAGAAAATGCATGACTAATAAATATGATGTGCATGTTAGTGTATTGTATGCAAATGTACATCTGACTCATGTGGTCCTGTTCTGTCAGCCTGACAGGCAGCTTTGTTCCTGACCTCATTGTCAGCATGACCCATCAGATGTGGCTCCATCTCCAGTCTGATGAAAGTGTGGGCTCCATAGGTTTCAAGATCAACTACAAAGGTAAAGGAGGAGTTTAAAAGAATCAGCAAGGGACTACAAAAAAATTGAGTAGCGAAAATATGGGAGGAGGTCATGCTTATTTTAGATCTGGAAAAAATTAACTAAGCGACAAAAAATGGCAATAAATGAAAGTATGCTTTTTAACCCTTAGCTTTGTCAAGCTCTGTAGTACAACTGTATGAATTCAAAGAACAACTTTGTGCTCACAACAGAAAACATGCAAGAACCCTTAGCAGACAGAGACCTTGAGAAAGAGAGAGGAACAAAGAAATGAGAAAGCGTTGTGTAATTAATTAGCTTGGCAGTGGTCCATATTCAGACATCCCTGCCAGCTGTGAGATTTGTTCATTTCACTTCTTTCAATTGACTGAAGAAGTGAAAGTATACAAATGTTTTCACATCCACCAACTGTTGAGTTCAAATACAGTGTCAAAGGTCATTCGGCTGTGCATTCTACAGGTTGCTGCAGTAGTATTTGACATCATCATTAAGAGTAAAGCAGAATCAGGCAGTTATCATCATCGTGTTATTGCATGGTTGTGTGTCACACTACAAGAAGCAGACTTTGAATCATTGAACATGTGCTATATGCACTCGATAGAACCAGGAGTCCCTACCAAACCCATATATTTGATTATCTCTCCTGCCTCAAGGTTCAGTAATAAATTAATGTCAGCATGATGAACAACATGCCATGTGAGGTAATGAGAAGGAGAGAGAGAGAGAAAGAGAGAGAGGGAGAAAAAGAAAGAGAAAGAAAAGGAGAGCAAGTCAGTAAAAACCCTTTTCCTGCAAACTCAAAAAAATGAAAATAAACAGATATTCTATGTATGTGCAAAAAAGGAGGGAATTTCTCTCTCTCAGCTAGACAGCTGTTGTTCCTTATTGTAAATATCAAACAGAATCTTCAGAAATCCCAAAGAGCTTTTTTCAAAGGTCAAACTATGGCATGCTAAAATAACATTTTACTTTACAAGCAATATTCTGAACAAATTTTATAGGGTTTATAAGGATGTAATTTTTCTCCTTATGTGTTAGTAAGTACCATTATTATGAAACTTCACATTTTGTCATTACATTTGACCAGTCACTGTCATTTTTCTAAACAGCACCAGTTTTTTTGTTTGCTTGTTTACAGTTTATTGACTGTCTACTGGCTGTAGTTTAGACGGGTGAGATGAGATAAGTCAAACTGCTGAGATCAAATTAGACAGATGTGAGACTGGCACTGTGCAGAAAGAGATATTGATACTTAACCTCTATAAAATATTTTTGCATCCTTTTTCAATAATGCTCTCTAGACAGTGTGTTTATTGTTAGAAAATGCATAGGTTTTAAGTTCTTTATCTTAATGCATAATCAATATAAATCTGGGAGTTTATGACTTGAGTAAAGAGAAGACTGATCAACAGGCAGACATGGAAGAGTAGAGTCACATGGCTTAATTAGGGTCAGACATGTTTGTGTACTTGAAACCACACTGGTATTGATTTTGCCTGAATTTGACTTGGAGATGAAAAAAGCTGATAAAGGCTCAAATGTGTGCCTTTGACTTGAAGATGAAAATGTATTTTACCCGTGTCATAGAAATAGACTGGTTTGATTATTTAAAGAAGCTCAACTTGACTTGTTTGAATACTGATATGAAATGTCAGGTTTACGTTAATCAATTCCATTTACTTCCATTTACTATTACTTGTTGGGAAATGTGTGAGTTGCCAGCAGACTACATGAAGCATGGAATCAGAGCATGTGCAAAAGTAAATGAACTAGTGCGTTGCAAAGGCATTGGTAAAGTCAATTAGTTAAAAGACTCAGGTGAAATACATGTGAGTGCTCAATCAGCTAAGCAGACCAATGAAATGAAACATCCTTGGCAAAATATTTGAGCCACACTGAATAAAATGGATAGGAAATCAACCAAACCACTGTCATGCCGAGGGCTAAAGAGCACAGATCAACAATGCCACAAGGAGAAGAGACATCCGAGGACATCAGGAAGAAGGTGGTGACAGCCCATCAGTCTGGGGAAAGCTATGAGACCATTTCCAAAAGATTTCAGCTCCATCCATCCACTATAAGCCAAATCATTTACAAATGGGGGGGCACTCAGCATCATCGCAACTCTGTCCAGAAGTGGCCATCAAAACACACCAAAAAGCACCAGAAAAAATAATAATTCAGGTAAAAGCCAACCCACTTATCACCTCCAGAGAGTTGTAGACCTCTCTGGCAGCATCTAGGATAAATGAACATGCGTCTACAATCAGGCAAAAAATCAATAGACATTGCATTCATGGGAGAGTTGCTAGAAGGAAGCCTCTGCTCTCAAGAAAGAACAAAGTTGCCCATTTAAACTTTGCCAGAAAGCACTTGGACAAACCAGAGGCTTTCTGGAACTCCCTTCTCTGGACAGATGAGTCCAAAATTGAATGATTTGTCCACAACTATTAGTGCCATGTTTGGAGAAAAGTCAATACTGCATATAAAGAGAGGAACCTCCTCCCACCAGTGAAGCATGGTGGTGGAAATGTGAAGGTCTGGGCCTGTTTTTCTGCCTCCAGACCTGGAGAATCTCATGCCAGTAATCAGGGAGTTGAAGTTGGGATGGAACTGGATTATGCAACAAGACAATGACCCAAATCATACCAGCAAAACTACCAAGGAATGGCTTACATGAAAGAAAATTTACATTCTGGATTGGCCCAGACAAAGTCCAGACCTCAATCCCATAGAAATTCTGTGGCAAGATCTGAAGCGGGCGGTACATGCCAGATGCCCCTCCAATCTCTATCAACTGGCGGAGTTCTTCAAGGGGGAGTGGGCAAAAATCTCAAATAGCAATGGCTACAAAAGGAGGTGTCACAAACTGCTAATTAAAAAAGTTCACATGCTTGTACATCTTTGCAGATTTTCCGTATCTGAGAGAGGTATTACTTTTGCTGAATAAATTATATATATACACTACCGTTCAAAAGTCTGGGGTCACTTAGAAATGTTCTTATTTTTGAAAGAAAAGCAGTTTTTTTTCAATTTAAAAACTAAACTTAAAAACTGCTAACAATAAATGCATCAAAAATACTCTCTATACATTATTAATGTGGTAAATGACTATTCTAGCTGTAAACGTCTGGTTTTTAATGCAATATCTACATAGATATATGGAGACCCATTTCCAACAACCATCACTCCAGTGTTCTAATGGTACATTGTGTTTGCTAACTGTGTAAGGAGACTATTGGATATTTAGAAAACCCTTGAAAACCCTTGTGCAAGTAGGTTAGCGCAGCTGAAAACAGTTTTGCTGATTAGAGAAGCTATAAAACTGACCTTCGTTTAAGCTAGTTGAGAATCTGGAGCATTACAATTGTTGGTTCGATTAAACTCACAAAATGGCCAGAAAAATACAACTTTCAATTGAAACTCGACAGTCTATTCTTGTTCTGAGAAATGAAGGCTATTCCATGCGAGACATTGCCAAGAAACTGAAGATTTCCTACAATGGTGTGTACTACTCCCTTCAGAGGAGAGCACAGACAGGCTCTAACCAGAGTAGAAAGAGAAGTGGAAAGCCCCACTGCACAACTGAGCAAGAAGACAAGTACATTAGAGTCTCAAGTTTTAGAAATGGACGCCTCACAGGTCCTCAACTGGCAGCTTCATTAAATAGTACCCGCAAAACACCAGTGTCAACGTCTACAGTGAAGAGGCGACTCTGGGATGCTGGACTTCAGGGCAGAGTGGCAAAGAAAAAGCCCTATCTGAGACTGGCTAATAAAAGAAAAAGATTAATATGGACATTGGACAGAGGAAGATTGGAAAAAAGTGACAGACGAATCAAAGTTTGAGGTGATTGGATCACACAAACAAACATTTGTGAGACGCAGAACAACTGAAAAGATGCTGGACGAGTGCCTGACACCATCTGTCAAACATGGTGGAGGTAATGTGATGGTCTGGGGTTGCTTTGGTGCTGGTAAAGTGGGAGATTTGTACAAGGTAAAAGGGATTTTGAATAAGGAAGGCTATCACTCCATTTTGCAACACCATGCCATACCCAGTGGACAGCGCTTGATTGGAGCCAATTTTATCCTGCAACAGGACAATGACCCAAAGCACACCTCCAAATTATGCACAAACTATTTAGAGAAGAAGCAGGCAGCTGGTGTTTTATCGGTAATGGAGTGGCCAGCGCAGTCACTAGATCTCAACGCCATTGAGCTGTTGTGGGAGCAGCTTGACCGTATGGTACGAAAAAAGTGCCCATCAACCCAATCAAACTTGTGGGAGCGGCTTCTGGAAGTATGGGGTGAAATTTCTCCAGATTACCTCAGCAAATTAACAGCTAGAATGCCAAAGGTCTGCAATGCTGTATTTGCTGCTAAGGGAGCATTCTTTGACGAAAGCAAAGTTTAAAGTAGAAAATTATTTCAAATAAAAAAAACAACATTATTTCTACCTTGTCAATGTCTGGACTATATTTCTATTCATTTTGCGACTCATTTGATAAATAAAAGTATGAGATTTCAGGGAAAACACAGAAGAAACATTTCTTCTTCAGTTTAGTGCATAAATTGTGCACATATCTCATCGGATATACCATATTTTCTGGACTATAGAGCGCACTTACCTACAAAGTAAAAAAAAAAAAAAGTTAAATGTATAAGCCGCACCAGGATAAACGCCACGTATATCTACTGAACTGAATACATTTAACTGAATGATCAGTTTCTGAACGGTGCCTGTAGCATTTCATGTGTGTCAGATTTGGGTTTCAGCCGGTGTTGTGCCGAATTCCGTCTCCCCTCATTTATCCGCATAAATACGTTTCTATACATAAATAAGAGCTAGACTTTAATTATCAATCACAGCAAACAGCACGGCATTATCTACTGTATGTCCAAAGACACACTGGCTCAAGGGTGTTAATTATTTTAAATAAAATACACACTGACTATACCGAAGTTCACCTCTGACCACATGACGTCGCAGTATTACAGCAGTATTGTGACGGGTAGGGTGAGCGAAAATAAATGGAAGCGATCACGCCAAGTCTCAGGGAAATAGGATGGTTTAATATGTAAAGTGCGCAAACCAAAACCCGTGAACTGATCCGAATTAAGGATAATAATAACCGGCGGTCAACTGGTACAAAGACAAGACATATATAGACAAACAAACGACCCTCAGGTGAGACGGATCGTGGACTCCGCCCACCTGAGAGACAAACACAACACCACACCCACAGGACAAGCTGCTGCTGTAGACGGGGGCGACCAGTAGGGGGCCGCCGTACCGTGACAAGTATTATGTATAAATATCTAGTTAGGACAAAACTAGAGTGCTCAATGAAGTTATAATCACTGTAACCCCCGAATATCATCTGTAGCGTCTTTATGCTTGTGCAAACGAGGTGAGTCAGAATTCGGCACAACAAATGTTGGTTTGAAAAAACCTCCCCGTCGTGCTTGCTGCTTGCATGTGCCAAATGAAAATGAGCATTTTCTTCTTTGATTTACAACTTTGAACTACCACCTGATTAACTTTCTGCTCCGCCACCTGACAGGTGAATAAAAATCTACAGATAAGCCGCATGGTTCAAAGCATGGGGAAAAAAGTAGCGGTTTATAGTCCGGAAAATACGGTAGCTATTTTTTATAGTGTATTGTTCATGAGATTGCTGGTATATAGCCATATAGCTGTCTTATCTAGTCATGTTCAGTCTATAGTGCAACTATACACCTCAGTGTGAATTCCTTCTATCACCATTTACCTTACCATCAGTTCATTATTATACATTACACCATTTTTGCTGTTTATGATTCAATCAATATGTTTTTATATTTGATGGAAATTCATTTCTTATAGTGGGGAAATATTATTTATTGGCTAACACAGAATGGTACTACTGGTCCTATCATAATTCATAATCCATAGTACAATTTCATAGTCATCTTGATTTTGTATTAAACAATATTTCAGTCCTTTAATCAAAGATTAAATTAAACCCATTAAAGCACAGACTCTAATATTCTTCTCTTAATGTGCTCTCCTTTGATTATTTCATACTGCAGAAACTAAAGTCTGGCCGCCTTTAAGAAGCTGATTTAGAAAAGAGAGGTTCAAAAGATGAAGGCATGCTGCCCAGTGCATTTGGCTGTGTGCACATTTTTTTTTACATCTAATTTTTTGGCTATGAAGTACAGATCAAACTTGAGTATGTTTCAGAAACCACGAACGGTTAGACACAAATCAGTGACAGTAATCGAGTTTGGGGTAATGAGAGGTTTTTACGAGACCCCACAATTGCGTGAACCCACAATGGAAGATGGGCGGTGGGACTAAACGAATGCATAGATGAATCACCTGTCTATATTTTAAAGAGTGATTTGAAATTAGCACTTGTTTATTGACTTCTATATCAAGGTTGATTTAATGAGCCCAGCAACAGTTCAATTATAGTTTATAGATGGTATAATTATGTGGTAATTAAGTGCAAGAAAATCAGAGGTCCCTCAGAATAACCTCTATGTGTACTATATATATATATATATCCACCTGGTACAGTAGGATATGTAAGCAGTTTTTTCCCCTAAGCCCACGGCATACAACAAACACTAAATGTCCATCATGTTCAGTAGTGCTATAGCAGAGCATGGATTACCAGCAGACATGCTGACCTTTCACTTAAACTTAGCGTTGTCCAAGATTATTCAGATGCTATAGGTTCCTGCAGGCAATTTGTTCTCCATTTTCCCACCGTTGTAAAGTACAAAGAAGTAAATATGGTCTAATCTTCCTCAGCCCTTCTTCCAGATTGAACTGGGGAGCAGAGCATTGTGGCACTCATAAAGAGCATGTCACGCAGGAAATTAATGCCATACATCAAGCAATGGCCAAAGACTTCCATTACATTTAAAGAAAAATTTCCCCCAATGACTTCCAGCGTTAATTTAGCCTTAAATATAATTTACTGGAGTTATTCCCTTCCCCTCTTCCTCTCTCCTGGCATAAGGATGCGTGTGGAACATGCTGGAATTTAGAGTTCAGCTCGGCGTGACTGTGCAAGGTCTGTAGTATGATGTGTTGGCTTCACCAGCAGCTGATGGCCCCTTGCATGCAGTGCAGTGGGTTATCATGGTGGCGTGACCTTGGGGTCAACCTCATGCAAGAGGGTTGTGACATGTGTCTTGTGTGGCTGACTCCTTATTGTGCTGGGGCCAGACCCATTATTGCTTATCAGTTGATACTCTACTGAAGACCTTAAACTAAAAAACAATCAAATGATTAAACTCATAATTGATGTGGATCATCAACCATGGATGTGACTGTCCTAGTAAACGTTGAAAGCATTTATTGTAAGCAAAAAGCACAGTGGAGAAAGTCTTGCTTGGTAGATATTGTATAAATGCAGATGGTGGGTGCAAAGACTTAAAATTCACAATGAAATCTTCAAAGACAGTACCCTAAAAAGGCTTACAGTACCCTAAAATACAAAGCAAGACCATCGCTATTCTCCAACATCATCAGCAAAAACATTGACATCAGCCATATTCTGTTTGCTACTATTGACAGGTTAACTAATCCCCTTGTACAAAAGACTGCTGAAATGATATCAGATGAGAGATTTAATGACTTTGCCTCCCTTTTCAATGCTAAAATCCATAATATCAGACAGGCCATTAGTATTTCTATGTCCAGCAATGAAGCTGTCTCCTCAGTATCACTAGATGGAGATAATTTGGTGAAAATGTCCCAGTTCAGAGGTATTAATTATGGAATTTTAATTGAAACAGTGAGGTACCTCATATCATTTACCTGCAGTCATGACACTTTGCCAGCACATTTTTTAAAGAATGTTTTTAATTCTTTAGCATCACACACACCACATACAGTATATTATATTTAGCTCATATGCTTTCAAGTTTTTTTTTTCAAGTGCATTAAAAAGTGCAGTTTAGAAAAAGGATCATATAGTTCTAATGATGCTAAATAGTTATAGGTTCATTTAAAATTACCTTTCATTGTAAAAATCATTGAGAGCATGGTCTTCAAACCACTCATTTCATATGTTTAACCAGTTATCTTGATAGCATTCAGTGAGGGTGCTGGCCCAACCAAATGCTTGTTAATCACATGTTAAAATATGGAGTCTGGAAAAACATCTGTTCTACTGCTTCTACATGATCTCCATGCCACTTTTGACATCACAGATAATAAAATACTTTTACAGTATTTTGACAGAATCCCAAAACTGCTCTGACTGGAGGCATCTTCAAATGAAAACTAAAAATCTAATGAATCTACCTTTCAGTTAAAATAATTTTTCAACTCCATAAATTTTATGCTGTTTCTAACTTTTATTAAATCTTGTTTGAACTTTTGTTTTGCTGTTAAGCTATATTTCTTTTTAATATACAGTATAACATTTTAAAATGCATTTATTTTATTCTAATCTAATCATTTAAATATATTTTTCCTAATTCATCTTCATTCTTTCATTGTTTAATTTATATGTAAACACTATTTAATTTTATGTATATTGCAATACATTGCTAAATCTACATTGCTACTTGAGGTGAAAGATCTCAGGAAAGAAAGCTTTATTATAAAATTTTTCTATGTCTGTGTAAAGCACTTTGAATTGTCACCATGTATGAAAAGTGCTATACAAATAAATTTGCCTTGCCTAATGCCTTCTCTTGTCAAGCATAGCTAGGAAGAGCTGCCAATTCAGTTGGCCGTATTCATTGTTAACTGTAGAGGAAGAACTTATGGGTAGTTTTTGAACTAAATCCACTTTTGCATGAACTGCTTTTACACATCATGAATCTAGCACTCTGAGTATGCGCCTGTAAAGTGGAGTTTTTTGTATTTGGTTGTGCCTGGGTTTCTTCAGGAGTCAAGTGTGCTTAAGTGGATGGTTTTTTCTTTCTCCACAGAAATTGATAAGGAGAGTTGTGGAGATCCAGGTACGCCTCTCTACGGGGTGAGGGAAGGAGATGGTTTCTCTAACGGAGACGTACTGCGCTTCGAGTGTCAGTTCGGCTTTGAGCTGATTGGAGAGAAGACGATATCCTGCCAGAACAACAACCAGTGGTCTGCCAATGTCCCAATCTGCATCTGTGAGTAAATACTGCAGTAGACAAGATGAAATTTACCATCCGGTTAGAGTTTTGAAATTTGTTTGGAAATGTTATTCTGGTACATTTCTACCTCAAGTACAATCATACAGCAATCAGTTCACTGGATGAATGGACTTGAGGTGGAATAGTGTCTTGAGAGAGAGATTTTTATATAGTAAAATTGCCCAAAACTGAATGTAAGGTTTTCTTATATCGAACTATGTTTGGAATAATAAAATGCAATAAAATATGGCTCTTAGGCTAATATACTAAAGCTAACCTTTTCAAACCAAATTTTTTCAAACCAAAAATTCTTTAAATACAATACTTATCTATAGTACATTTCATTTCTGGTACTCTCCATAGCCTCTCTTGTCTAATTGGAGTTATGAGCAGATCAGGTCTATTTATAGACTGCCGACCATCCAAGGCATATGCGTCATTAATATTTGAGCTAAAATATGGGTCCTAATTGCTTGCAATATGTGAGCTTCTGCACGGTCTGTTAATGTAATGGTTTAGAATTATCTAAGTTTCTTTTTTGCATGGTGTTCATCTCTGGAGACCTTTATTTTGATTATTTGACTTTTATTGAACAAGATTCTACAGCCATATATCTGTATTGGCCATGGTGTACCAACAAGCAGTTGATTGAATCACCCATGAAAAAATTGTAAAACTTCTTTCCAGTAGTAAAAGTAACTTGTAACACAGTTAAACTTAGTGGATATTATTTATTATTTTATTTTAGTTTATTTAAAACCTCTGTTTGTTTGAATAACCTCAGTGTATAAAATTGAACTATTCTATTCTACAATATTCCTCCAGTTCCTTGTCTGTCAAACTTCACTGCTCCAATGGGCACGGTCCTTTCTCCGGATTACCCAGAAGGCTATGGGAACAACCTGAACTGCGTTTGGCTGATTCTGTCAGAGCCCGGCAGCCGCATTCACTTGGCCTTTAATGACTTTGACCTGGAGGCGCCCTACGACATCCTGACGGTGAAGGACGGTGAGCTGCTGGACTCTGCCGTGCTGGGCCGCTTCACGGGGGCCGAGGTTCCCTCCCACCTCACCAGCAACGCCAACATCCTGCGCCTGGAGTTCCAGGCTGACCACTCCATGTCCGGCAGGGGCTTCAACATCACCTACAGCAGTACGTGCCCCGTTCACAGCCTGCAACACCAGTCCTTTGGGGTTCATAGGGGTTCGTAGGGTGCAGTTTAACAGCATGTAGCTTTTTTTTTATACATGTAGAGTCGCCTTAACTGCGTACAGAGTTTTTATGTCTGTATGTAGATTCTCTTTTTGGAGTGAATAATTGCTACTGATTTTGATGTGAAATGCAAAGTTTTGACTAATGCAGTCCAACATTCAAATTGACCATCCAGCTCTATGCATTAAGAGTAGCCATACACCCTGACCCTAGACCTGGGTTAAGTGCATAACTGTATACAGACAAGGAGTGGCAATCTCTAGACACCTTATGGTTGTTTTATTTTGATTTAAGGTGCATATAATTTAGGCCAATGTGAGTGACTTAGCTTCAAGACAGGTTTATGAGGTGCTTTACATGAATAAAGATTCACTCTTAGCCCATATAAAGTGCGATTATTGGCTTTTGTGCACCAGTTCAGAATCTCAGCAGAGAAACAAGATACATCCTGGAATCTAATTATATCTTTCACCTCACATCAATTTTTGCACAGAGAAAACGTTGCTCCCCTTATTTCATGCATGCTCGACTTCAGTTTGTACAGTGGTGCTCTTTCTTAAAGGAGAAATGAATGGCCAATGGTGGTCCATCAAAGCCACTAAAAGAATGAGCATGTGCTATTTCCTTTGAGCATATTTGGGTTCTCTCATTAGGAGGGCCTGCCTCAACAGGCGTTTTTCATGGCCTGACACTTGGGTCCCTGTTGTTTTTGAAGTGCTGTCAGGGCAGTGATGGAGTGTTGTGAAATCTGTATATGTTCTGACAAACGTCGTGTCCTTCTTACAGGCCTTTCCTGTCACTAAACATTCATCAGGCAGTCAGACAGGACGCCTGAGTGCTCAGAGGGCGGGAGCTGTCCAAGCCCCCTGCCCCGGAGGCCAGTGTACACTTCATGAAGTTACGAAAACTAAAAGAAAAAGGGGGGGAAACAGCTACAAGGTCAATAGCTCTAAGTACAAGAATGACCAGCACCCTTAGCGTACAAGGAACTGTGAGGATCCAGGGCTTTGTGCTGAAAGAGGCACAGAGAAGAACCACTCAGCGTGGAGAGTTATTCTCATCTCTTCTCATCCCTTTCTACCTTCTCAATTCCTGCTGGCTCCATTTGCCAAAGAGACATTATGTTGTCAGAATACTCCTTTGATTGCTGCTAAAATTCCTCTGGTGACAAGATTTTCAAGCATTGTCAACATTTGCCAAGATTGTAAAATTGTAGGTTCAGTTTTGGTTGGGGCTGAGTGTACAGACAACACAGTTGGAGTTAGACTGTATAGTGTGTACACTTACACACAAGCGCACAATAGTGAAACCCTACTATATGAGCACGCTCTTGACATGTCTGGCATTAGGAAATCTGAATAGTCATTTGAAGAGTAGTGCTTCCCCTGCAATTACACTTAGGGCAGGGGTAGCTCAGCAGTTATGGTACTAAAGTAATAATCATAAGGTTGCTAGTTCATGCCCCACTTTTGCCACGTTGTTCTTGTTAGGCCCCTGAGCAAGGCCCGTAACCCTCAATTGCTCAAATTATACTGGCTCATAATTGTAAATCACCTTGGATAAAAGCATTGGCTAAATGCTTTAAACTTAAACACTAGCTTTTTGCCACTTGAGAAAATTCCATTTTCCACCATGAACAGTGTCTTAGGATATGATTACCCATTATTGTTTCTCGTTTCCCCTCACAACCCCTCCCCTCTCCTAAACAGCATTTGGCCATAATGAATGTCCAGATCCTGGGGTTCCTCTGAACGCTCGACGATTTGGTGACAACTTCCAGCTAGGCAACTCCATCTCTGTCATCTGTGAAGACGGCTTCATCAAGACACAGGGAGCAGAGACAGTCACCTGTGAGCTGGACAATGGCAGGGTGATGTGGAGCGGCCCTATCCCTAAGTGTGAAGGTAATCACCCTGGCTCCAAGCAGATAGGCAATTGCATCCAGGAGCACAAATACTACTATATGCTTTTGGTCCCATGCAAAGAATGTGAGCTCGTGTCGGCCACTGAGAGCAAAGCAGTGCGGGTGCAGTCTGGAGTCCAGGGGCTATCACCTGACATTAAACTTCCTGTCAGTCTCTCGTTCTAGCCTCAGCGGGAGCCTGATTATGTTACAACACCTTTCATATGGTTAGGATACCAGCGATTGATAGCCTGAAGGAGCCTCATATCTGCAGCTATGACGCTTTCTGAGAAGTGGTTGTTACATTGTAAAGGTGAAAATTGCTACGATAACACTGCTCATTGTTTTATTCTTTATTTACTGACTGTAAGGCCACACGAGTCTTTCTCAGGGCTCCTGTCATGGAAAAGCGATAGAACCAACAAACAGTGTTCCTCAGTGAAGAGTGTAATAACATCCATAGGGGAGAGGCAGGCGAATAGGAATAACCTTTGAATCCTTCATTACTGAGCATATTATGAGCTCATAAATATATAGAGAGAGATTTTTAACGCTTTAACAGATTCATAATCATCGGGTTGCGTAGAGCTGCAATTTCTTAGTTTCTAAAATAATTCAAGAGTATTCCACAGTTTTTCCTAAATATTTTCTCAGATTTTGCTCTCGAGTGGCACAGCTAAATAAGGATTTGTCTTTTGTTGTGAGATCGCTAGTCCTGAAATAGCTCAGCAGTCCATGGCTGTGAGTCCATGACCACATAATGGGTCTTGCTCACTACCCGCTTGTCTTCCACTCCTGTTCTACGTGATTCTTTTCTCATACACAACTGGATCTTTTGCACTCTCTTCCAAATGTGTTCAGGTATCTGTAACATTGCATAAGCATGTCAAAGAAACACCTGTTAGCTCTCATCTTTCCCAGACTGGTAGTTAACACAAAGTGGGGGTGAGTTAGCTAACAGCTGGCAACACGTAATAGCTGAATTAGGAATAAAATGTGATTACAAAAAGTTCTCAGATCCGTTTTCTGTTACACCACCATGTAACCCTTTTTGCGCAGCTCCTTGTGGTGGTCATTTCTCAGCGCCCAGCGGGGTCATCCTGTCTCCTGGCTGGCCGGGTTACTACAAAGACTCACTGAGCTGTGAGTGGGTTATAGAGGCTGAACCAGGGCGCTCCATCAAGATCACTTTTGAGAAGTATGTGTTTCCACTCATGCAAGAATTTGAAAATTACATCCTGCTCAAATCTCAACATCTAAACAAATTATTCCCACAATTGTGCTTGGCAGATTTCAGACAGAGCTGAACTGTGATTTCCTGGAGATCCACGATGGGCCCAACCTTCTCTCTCCTCTGATTGGCTCGTTTAATGGCACACAGGTGCCTCAGTTCCTGTTCAGCAGCAGTAATCAGCTCTATATGCTCTTCACCACTGACCACAGCCGTTCCAACAGCGGCTTCAAGATCCTGTATGAGAGTAAGAATGTTGCCCTTTGCCTCTGACATTCTCCTGTGCGTCAGATCTTGCCATGTCTGTATGCTTACATGAGTAAACCTGAATGAACAAATATTGCTCAACAAATTTCACTTATTTCATACACTCCATGCACCAAATTATCACAAGCACATAATGTCACTGTCTTTGTGAACGTATGGTTACAGTCATGGTGAATACAGTTACTGTCATTGTGAACACACAGTTACTGTCAATGTGAACACACATTTACTGTCATTGTGAACATACGATCACTGCCATTGTGAACATATAGTTACTGCCATTGTGAACACATAGTTACTGTCATTGTGAACACACTGTTACTGTCATTGTGAACATACAATCACTGTCACTGTGAATATACAGCCACTGTCACTGAAGCTTGATTTCGGGGCTCTCTGGCTTTTTCCCAGAAAGCACCTTTTGGTGTCAGGTAGAACTCAGGTGCAGTTCTCCTTGACAGAAAATGGCGCTCTAAATCCTAATCCAAAAATGAAAACTCATAAGTCGTACCATCAAAGCGGATTAGTGCCTTATTCAAAAGTGCAGTGACAGAGTGCAGTGGAAGGATGCCAATCACCCGCCAGGGATTTGAACCTCTGAGGCAGGCACAGTCACTGATGTGTGGCAGTTTACTGAACTGGCACTACAGTTACATGCCACATCTTCCACAACACTTATTTTTATCATGTTTACTCTACTGGTCTGTTGCCCCGGTTTGCAGACACTCTTGTTTAAGGCTTTTGTTGTTGCTGTTGTTGAAGTCAGCATATCCTGGTGTCTGTCTGAACTCATGCCTGTCATGGGTCTCAGGTGTGACGGTGGACGCTTACTCCTGTCTTGACCCTGGGATCCCCGTCAGTGGGGTGCGTTACGGTCAGGACTTCTCCATCGGCTCCACCGTCTCCTTCGGCTGTGACCCGGGCTATCGGCTCAGCCACGAGGAGCCCCTGGTCTGTGAGAAGAATCACTGGTGGAGCCATCCTCTGCCCACATGTGACGGTAGGTACCCCCCCCCCCCCCCCCCGGGACGAGGACTAGCCTCGGTGCTGTCCACATGTGACGGTAGGTACCCCCCCAGGGCGAGGACTAGCCTCGGTGCTAGAATGTGCAACACGTAATTATGGAAGCCGCAACAAAGGAGCCTCAACATTATCTAACACAGGGCTATTTTTTCCTCCAGGAAATGGAAAAGTTTTATGACAAAAAGAAGGTTAGTAGTTTCTCTCGAGAGGTCAGAATTAGGTCAGCGATAAAGCAGCTCTGGAAAACAGGGTCGGCCATAATGAGGCTTCGTGCTGCGTCTGCCCCAGCACCCCGCGCACATAGGGCAGCTCAGCTAAATTGTAGCCTGATGAAACAGGTTACTCATGTCTACGTTCCTTAGGTGTCTCATCCATTGGCACTCTGATTACGTTGACATGTTCCTTTTTCCGAGGGGATGAAGTTAAGACAACGCGATTCAATGGGAGGCCCTTAGGGCAGCAGTGAGGAGGACCCTGAAAAGCTATTTACCAAGATGGCTGCTGTGTCTAATAGGAGCTGATCTGCTCACCAGATTAGTCATTCAGGAGCATTCTTTGCTTGCTTACCCCCTGCTAAGAAACCCGCTCTGTGAAACAGAGGAAAACCTGGAAGAAAAAATCTAGAAGAGATGGTGACCATTATCAGAGTAAAATGCCATAAAGAATGGAAATATAGAGCCTGGGGACATGGGGTTTGATCAGAATGCATCTAATGAAAGGCCATCAATGTCTTACCGAAGGCCAGATATAAAGCAGGAGGAGAAGAATAAGGGGAAGAAAAAGATGAAATTGTGAATCACAGTGAAATTGGAAACTGGGAAAGAGGACAGAATGTGTGCGCGCGCTTGTGTGTGTGTGTGCTTGTGCGCGTGTTGGGGGTGAGAATGGGAGCATTACAGAGAGATGGGTGTGTGTGTGTGTGTGTGTGTATGTGTATATATATATACATACTGTATATATATATAAAGATATCCTTCCACTGTTATACATACTCTTTACTATCTTAATTCATCATTTTACTTTCTTGCCTTGTGTTTGCATTATCCAAAGAGGATAGTTTGTCAGACAGGTCATTTGTAATACGCACAGTGCACCTCTGGTTGAAGTTGTTCTTCGTCTGCCTCGCAGCTCTTTGTGGGGGTGATGTGCGAGGGCCTGGCGGTACGATTCTGTCCCCAGGTTACCCTGAAGTCTACCCCAGTTCCCTCAACTGCACCTGGACAGTGGAGGTCAGCCATGGCAAAGGTAAAACCGTCACATCAGTCTGCCAAACCACTACAGACTTCCACATAGTTTGTGCTTCTCACAGGAACACAAAAAGCAACAATACAAATCGCAAAACAGTCAAACTGTATGTATTTCACACTGTAAATCCATGTTTTTGTGAAAATAACCACACATAAGATCTTAAGACTAGCATTTAGTGAACGTGTCCTTTAGAAACTCTTAAATGAATGTAAGATGGGTGGCATCTTCTGACTCATGTAAACACATTGTATTGTAAACATGTCTGACTGCAAAGTGGACCTCAATACCAGTCATTTACAAATAGTACTAGCACACTGCGGTACTACTGATTCCTCCAACCACAATTGCTAACACACCCATGATCCTTCAACAAATGCATTGCATAAAAACTTGATAAAATGCCCTCGATGAAACCTTGTCCAGCCCATACTGGTTTTAACATATTGCGGGGAGTGTTTGCCCTCGAGGTGGTCCAGATGAACTTATTGGGACAGCAGCATAAACATTCTTTTCTGATTAGTCTAATGCTGGAGACTAATACGTGTGTGAACTGTCAGATGAGTAGAGAATGAGCTACTGGAGTCTATCAGGCACTGCAGCTAAAGCCTTCATGTGGACCAACTGTGCTGAATGCAGATTTAGGCTCTGCACTAGGCAATATTATTACAGAAGCTTTGAGATCCAAATAATGAAAGTTTTTTTTCTGAATTTTAATTTCCCTGGGCTGATAAAGCATTCAATGTGGAGGATCATTATATTTCACAGAAGAATTATGCTGAATTGAAATGCATTTCCTTCTGGTGATATAGTGTTACCCCCCCCCCCCCCCCCCCCCCCCCCCCCCCCAAAAAAAAGGAGATCTCAGGAAATCTCAGGGTTTGAGATGATTCAGTTCTCACGCTGAAGTACAGATCCTTGTTGTTTTTACCTTGCTACATAAAAATGCTTCATTTTTACCTCACGCCTTTGACATTATAGTTAATCAGTGGAGTGATTCGCCAGTTTTGACGACTAGGTTGCTTGGTTGCCGAGTTATTGGTTACTTCACATGATTTCTGGTTTGCCTGACAGGAGTTCAGTTCACCTTCAACACCTTCCACCTGGAGGATCACCATGACTACCTGCTGATCACTGAGAACGGGAGTTTTATTCAGCCTCTCGCCCGCCTCACGGGCTCTGAGCTGCCCTCGCCGATCAATGCCGGCCTGTATGGAAACTTCAAGGCCCAGCTGCGCTTCATCTCTGATTTCTCAATCTCCTACGATGGCTTCAACATCACATTCTCAGGTCAGGCCTGTTCACAGGTGTCCTCTTGACAGTGAGCTTAGCTCCTTTGCAGAGTTGTATAGTAACGAAGTAGAACTACTTCGCTACTGTACTTAAGTACTAAAATGCTGTATCTGTACTTTACTGGAGTATTATTTTTTTCTCCTACTTCCACTTTTACTTCACTACATATTTTCCATCAGTTTAATACTTTTACTCCGATATATTTTTTACGTGCTGTATAGTTACTCGTTACAATTATATACATGTTAGCTGGCGCTGTCACCGGGTCAAGCGATCAGGCTGTCTTATGAAAACTGCGCATGCTCCGGTCACGTCTCGTTAACTCTGCTGCTGCCTTCACTGAACACTTGAGCTTCGTAATCTAGGTTCACTTGACACGCTGTTACTGCGGCAAGGGTCCGCGCGGCAAAAATGACGCAATCGCGGTGGCTCCGCCCATGCGCGTTAACCACGCGCGCAGTCGCGTCGCGAGGTCGTGCACCTCTCGATTTTTGTGCGTGTGAAGTTACAAGGTGGAATTCATGCACTTGTACGGCACTTTGAAGGTCCATTTTCAGTATTTTCCAGCACCTTCAGCTTCATTTACATATTTATACAAATACACATATATTCGAAATTATTCCAAATAATTCGCTTTTTATCTCATTAAAAGAGATGGTACCGTGTTTGGTAACAGCAGAAGAGCGCAGTAAGCACTAGTTAGGTTAGATATCTTAGCTAACTAACCTAATTATGTTCATGGCGTGCTGCAGAATTCACTTAACATTAGCTGGCAATAAAGGCGACGTGCTGACTAATCATGTGCCCATTTTATAGTGTAGTGTTTTTATAGGGTAAGGGCATTTATTGGGGGTAAACACAGGGCAGTAAGCTCACCCTTAGAATCCGACGGACGGATTTTACGTCCAAAATACACCTCGTTTTCTCAGCTAAATTATGGCGAATTTGTACTTTTGCGTCAAACCTACAACGTAGCGGGACATAGGTTATCTGTTTTTTGTGTACGAAGTGTTAACCCCAGTTTTTTAAGTACATACAGAACACTTGTATTTGTGATCTTTGACATCTTTGATTTGTAAGTGATATATAAAATATTATAATATATAATGATATATAAATATAATATATATATAATGATATATAAACAATTGATAATCAAACTTTGATGGCTTTCTTTAATTAATTCAAAACACAATACTTGTACTTTTTACTTTCAGTACTTGAGTAATAAATTTTAGACTAAACTACTTGCAATACTCAAGTACAAAAAATGCTGAATAAAGTTTTTAAAGAACACTTCAACTTCTACTCAAGTAAATGTTTTGATAGAGTACTTGTACTTTTACTCAAGTATGGGTCTCGAATACTTTATACAACACTGCTCAGTGTTTCTATGGGTTGACATGAGATACATTTCAGTCTATTTAATTTAGACCTTAAACTTAAAATCTCTGCATAGCGCCTTCAATAGATTACGTCTAGGTTTATAGTAACATGTATGTACCATTTACAATAATGTAATGGCACCTAGACATAGCTGTTATAACCAAATGATGTTTGTTAATCTCATACTATCTGTTTTGCAGAATACAATCTTGAGCCATGTGAGGACCCAGGGGTTCCACAGTTTGGCCGCCGTAATGGCTACAGTTTTGATATTGGGGATACGCTCACCTTCTCCTGCAACATGGGCTACCGCCTGGAGGGGGCGCCAGAGATCATCTGCCTGGGAGGGGGCCGGCGCATGTGGAGCGCACCTCTGCCAAGGTGTGTGGGTACGTGGTCAGCTGCTTTCATTTATTTCAACCTTCTCTCTTTTTACTACCAGTCTGTACTCCACATGGACATACCGCTGGCTTGAAAATCCCATCAGTGGATTGGTGGCAGACACAAACAGTAAAGAAATGGATTTGAGGTGTTTGGGCATAGTTCATGTACAGCTGTATCATTTTAGAGTTGTTACAGACTGATACTGTAAATGGAAATTATAGATCTGAATCTGTCAGTGCTTTTCGATTCAAAACAATGCACCGGTTTATGAGAGCATTTGTTCTCCACTTCGTTCTCAAACATGGAGCAGGCTGCAGTTATTGGACGGGCAGAGGTAATCTCCTGTCTTAAGCCATAGTCCTTCCATCCATACCTCTTCTCCTCACTGTCGTGTTGAGAAAGCTTCCCTTTGGATCTCTAGTGATGGGACCTGTGATGGTCAAATATGGCTGTGTGTGGGAGTTAATCCAATTTGACTATGGCTGCCTCCTTGCTGGGCTGCAGAGAGGTTGTGGCACTTTCAGGATGATGGCTGAATCCTGCTTCCCTCCGGATGTATTCCTCATGGAGTATCCGTGCTCTGAGTGAAAGTGTGACATTGTGCTTTAGACTATATTTTAGCACTATGGCTGTAATCTCGCCTTGAGGCTAGTGCTGATATCTTCATGGTCACCTTCAGATTTCTACTCACTTGACACCTACTGGGGCCAAGGCAATGATTTGCTGCTGGCACTGTCCGGTTGCAGTGTTTCATTGTGGCTTGCAAGTCAGCAACTAGTGCAGTAGGTGCCTGCAATCATAAAGCATCCATCATGTACAGACAGTGTGGCGTGAAATGGCATCTCTTGGAAGTTACCCATGCATACCTGGAGGCAGTAGCATAAACAAAGTGCAAAGTGGCAATTACAGTAATGTAGAACTTTCCTGAGTTTTCTAGCGTGCTAGGTTTTTTTCCAGCCAGGCAGGCGGAGTCACTAGTCATTTTTCACATTAATTGAAAAAAAAAGAACTATGTATGATTCATCATTGTTGTATTTTTTATTTAGTTTTGTTTTTGGTCCTACTTTGTTCAGGTACTGGTTCTCTTGCACGTGCATGTACGTCTAGAGCCACATTTGATCACTTCAGGATGAAGATCCAGTGACAGAATGAGCTGTCACGTGTGTTCTGCTCTCTGCATGCGTGTGTTCCTGTGGCAAGGGACTGTGGATTAGACAGTACAGACATGCGCTAGATTAGAAACCACAGCTGCCACCTGAAAAGGCAGTGGGCAGAGTCTTGAGAGACGAGACAAAGAGTGTATAAATCACAGTAGCAACAGAGGCCTCGGCTTTCCTTCCCATCGATCACCTCTATCGATTTCCACATTCCAAAGGGAAAAATTAAGTGATGTCTTGTTGCTAACAAAGAAGGGGGAAAGAACAAGCCAAGCAGGCACAACACCTTAAACCCAGTTTCACCTCTGCAGTCCCAGCAGGAGCCTTCTGGGTGGTCAAATGCACCTCTTGTTCATCTCTAAACACTGAAAGTCCCACTAGAGTGAATGCTGGGAAATCGTACCAGTCGCATTCAGGGGACAGTCATCCACATCTGATGGTGAATCCTAAAGAGAACCAATACTTTTCCCCTTGCTAACTTTAATCTATTCCTCAGGATTAATCTCTGAGACAGTAAAGTGTGTTGCAGTTCCCAATCCATCTCTTATAGAACCATTCATCAAAACCAGGTGCTGTTTATGAGGACAGCCAAGCCAGTGCCAAGAGCCGCAGCCAATGTGCTTTTGTCTGGCTGCACATTTTAAAGAAACAATCTAAAGGGTTTCCTCATGTACTCACTCGGTACAAGTCTGTTTAATGAATGATTTTTATTTTTAAAAAAAAAATTATGAGTTTTTTTTTTTTTTTTTTTGCCTGTTTATATTCAGGCATCTTTAATGTGGCCAACTGTGGCTATAGCATGTGACACTGGACCTCAATTGGAGGCAGATACGAGGACAATCAATACTGTATTTTGGTATGCATGAATTTTGGAAAAAAAAAATTGAGGAAACACTTTGTTAAATGCAACAGAAGCATCGAGACAGATGGATTGTTTATAGAGAGGCATTGATTAGATTACATTTGCCATTTTACGGTGTGCTGTAAGTAATGACATTGCATTTAGCAGGTTCTGATCCAGCTGTGTTTTGTATAGCATGATGTATCACCATGCTCCTCAGATGTGGGCTTAGGCAGTGATCAGTGGGATATAGCTCATCAACCCTATGCAGACGAAGTCATTGTGCAGGTAAGATGCATTGAAAGCTGAGCATGTTTTGGAACATATGCTAATGAGCACATGAAAAAACAAGATCTGCAGAAGTAATGGCCCTGCCATGTCCGTTAGAGGAAGATGAAGGTGAAGGAAGGTGGAGGTGTGTGTGCCCAGGCCTTTCAACCATGAAATAGGGCAGCAGACACATATGCATGTCATTTATGTTAAACACAAATTATTTTGCAATGAGATATGCAGATGATTTCTTAGGATTTAAGATTACCAGCAAGCCTGTTCTGGGACTTGCATATCCATTAAGTTTAACGAAATCTTGACAAATAGTGCTCAGATGGAACGTGTAACTAAACCCTGTGTCCTGTTCAATGTGATGATGATTCTGAAAGAGCTTAATCAATTATTAATGTGAAACCATCAGTTATGTTCTTTATAATGCATAACATAGCTAAAAGGCTTATTTGTTGTTGTTGAAACAGTGGAAAAAAAATTGCTGACCGTAAATCACACTTGCAAGAGTTTTGTCACAGTCCCTTTTTTTTTCTTGCTTTATCTAATTTGCAACACTAAAAAAAATCATTAGCATAGATATTAAATCTGTGTTTTGGGCCCACTGTGGAATGCAAGTCAGAGGATTTGGGCTATTTTTTGCAAATTTTTAATGTAAACGAGTATAGTGTCATCATTGCAAATACCCCTGAGAATGATTTAGTATGTCTAAATGATTAACTGAACAACTGTTTACAAAGTTACAGAATGTAGTGATGTAGTGGTTTGACCTTCAAACTATTAAAATGAAAGAATAAGAAAATGAGCAGGATTCTACAACACATGCAGTTGGACAAATGTGAGATGATAACTTGGCAAAAAGTAGATGGACTCTGCTGCACACTGTAACAAGTTGACAAGACACCATAATGGAATGAGAAGAATGGCCTCCTCGTTGAAGAGAATTTAAAACGTATTGTCTTTGTTTAGTTAAGTTATCAAACTTTCTAAATGGCATGTGAGGTGACTATACTAGACCAAAGGAAAGCCTCACCCGACGTGGACATAATGGAAGAGACGCAGATGGTGAGACAGCTGTAAAATGTTGACAAATTACTGTAGAGTGGCAGCACTTTTAAAGAGTATTCCACTTAGTGCTGCTGTAATAACAAATGTTTGTATTGCGTACTTGACATTCTTTAATTTATCAAGTGCTTTGTGAACCCACCAAACACAAACTTATATATATATATATATATATATATATATATATATATATATATATATATATATATATATATATATATATATATATATGTTTTAGCAGCTTCTTTACCATATGCAGCCTTTGGACAAAACAACACAATTTTTACCTTCACTACTCTAAGCCCTTTATATACAAAAAGCCAAAAGCTTTCTTTTAATGTTAGTCATCCACAGCATGGTAATTTAATGCTGTGTTGTTTTAAAGGGACCTTTCCTAAAGTGACACCAATAGCAGGGACGCTTATGAGTCTTGCTACTGTACCATGTTGCTTTTGAGAGGAGACCTCTCCTTTCCTGCTGCTCCTGACCTTACCAATCATCAGACATTCCTGCTGAGTTTGACTTTCTTTTTTCCTGTTCTTCCCCTCTTAGAGCTTCTGTATTAAAGGCATAAAATATCTTGTGTTTGTACTTCTGTTTTTTGGTGAAAGCAAGCCTCTTTATCTCTTTTTGTTGGTATGTAAAGGATTTGTTCACTTATACTTAGATTGTATACACAATACTTAGATTGTTTGTGGGCCCAAAAAAACACACATTCTTAATTAATCTTTGCATTACGTCTGCATAACGTTGGTGTGTGCAATAAGGCAACAAATAGCACATTCAGACTTGTTCTGTTCCTTGAGCATAGCTGCTGTCGGCAAGCTGATTCCCAGCTTTCTCTGTTTATCCATGACAGATTTATGTTTGTAGGTTTGTTTGTTTGTTAGCATTCATATATATATATATATTAGGGGTGGGACGTGATTAAAAAAAATAATCGAATCAATTTGAAGCTTTGTAATTAATTAATCTAAATTAATGCATTTTAATCGCATTTCAGTGTTTAACATGAGAAATATTAATTTAAGTTTGAATGGTGAATGAATCAATGAATATAATCATAAACTTCAACATCTTGTTTATTTTTCCACCAGTCTACTACACAAGCCAATAGATGAGTGCAGAAAACTTCTCAATAAGAAGAACTGAAGTAAATCAGAAGATGTTTTTTAATACCATTTTAGATGGTAGATTTTCTTTAATTTCCCAGGCTCTGCCACAGGCATCTCCATAGTGCCTAGAAGTGTCTTCTGCATGCTCAAAGCAAATGACTGGATCTTCCATTCATCATCTATAATATGAGCTGTCACACCAAGATTCTTCTTGGACCTTCTGGACCTTCTTGTTGCTAACAGAGGTCCAGTGATCCCCAATCAGAGACACATTTGTGGCGCAATTCACAATAACCTGTTTTACTTCAGTTTCCTCATCATACAGCTGCTGGATTTTCTTCGACTTTCTTTGTGGACGGCATTTCGTAACTTGCATCAGCTGACGCAATTTGCAGCGCTTCTAGTAAAGCCTGGATTATACTTTCGCGAGTGACAGTGGCGCGCGACTCCGGCCACCTCGCGCGAACTTCCGCGAGCGGCAGAGGCGTTTAAACTTGCCGCGTCTAATTTAGCCTTCGACCACAGAGAGCGGTCTACAGTCCACAGCAATCCATCTCGCCACTGAATTGGTCGATTTGTCTGACGTGGACTTTGACATTTTGTTTCTTAATTTGAACCCCAACATGTGGTCGAGTGTTGACTGGCGACACTGCTTATACTAGGAATACATTTAGCAGCTAAGTTATCATTACTGACCTGCGCGTTAGCCCCATGTTTTGCGTTAAGGTGGTAACGAAGGGTGGAAGTGCTCCTGTGATAAGCGAACTTCTTCCTGCATAAAGTGCAAATAACACTATTTGTGTTTGTACTTCCATCTGGAAGTTTCTTATATTTAAATGTCCTATCCACCAGCGTAGCCTCTTCAGTCATCTCGATCATGTTCATCTTATTGTGCATCCATATAATCTGTATGTCTGGATCTCGTGCACTGAGAAACATTCCATGGTGCAAAAGTGTCTCATGCGTTAAAATGCGTTAATTTTTTTAGTTTGTTAATTTTCCTGTAATTAATTAATCTAAATTAACGCGTTAAAGTCCCACCACTAATATATATATATATACCATTCACTATTCCATTACCCAGCATGCTGTTCACCCTGCCAGACCGTGCACTCAGCAGAAAGCACAGCTGCTGTATTTCATGCACACCCCTTTGGCTGTGGCCTTCCTCCTCCGTTCTGTCGTCCAGCGAGATAAGCCCCCACTGCTCCTCTAATCACTGTAACTGGGTTACTCTGCAGTTAGGGTGAACTTTGAGTCTGTCATGCTTATGGAAAATGTCAATATCATCTCCTTTAATATTCCATCAACTGACAGCAGATTTTTGGAGCAATGGCGTTAGCATAGTATCAGCTTGTCCCGGAGGGGCTGAAGTTGCACAGTCCCGTCTCGCTCTGGCATTAAGCAGTTTGCTTTTAATTTCAGGCTAAAGGGATGACAAAAGGATTTCCATTGATTAACATCAAGCCAAAAAAATGTCTGCACTGGCTTAATCCTGCCCTAATGCTGAGTGAAGATCAACAGGGTGGGGTAGAGGGGAGAATTCAAAGGGGTGGAGGTTTGGGTGGCACAGTGGCGTCTAGCTTGCCATGCCTGTCCCTTGCAGAGATAGAGAGTAGATCCTGTCAGCCGTCTGCAGAAAGCAGAGGGGGGGGGGGGGGGGGGGTTGAGTGCCATGGAAATGCTGGTGTAGCAGTGCAGTGCATGAACGTGAGAAAGAGAAAGGGTCCCTCGCTGCAGCTCCGGGGGGTATCGCAGTCGGTCCGGCCTGTGCTACATCATCTTTAGACTATTCTGTGGCCCAAACAAATCCAGGATCCAAGATACATTCAGGTCTATGGCACCATCTCATCCAAGACACATACAAGATTTGTGGTACAAGCTCATCCAGAACATTCCAGATCAGTGGCACCATCTCAAGAGTCATGAGCATCTGGAGTCAAGCTTTTTATTGACATTTCAGATACATGCAGGTATACAGTGAACCAAAATAAGTTTCCCTAGGACCATGGTGCAACACATAAGAACAACATGTATGTCACGGTGACAGCTCTAGACCCCTCCTTGTGGGTGTGTCATTACGTTGTCTGCGTGTAGTTATGTCCATGTTTGTAGTTCCGTGGGTGTGGGTCGTTTGTGAGCATGTTTGTTAGTCTCACCTGTGCCTTGTCTCGTGATCATGGGGGGAATGTGTTATTCACCTATTTAATGTGCTTTCGCGCAATGTCTCGTGCTCGTCTTTGTCTGAAGATCGTGCCGTGTGAGTGTCTGTGTGAAGTGCTTGCGCTATATGCGCCGCACTTTGTTTGTGGTTCTTCACAATAAACGTTGCATGTTGAAGATACCCGCTCGTCGTGCCTGCCTCCTCCCTCCCCGTAACAATGTATAGACAGTAAATATGGAAATACAGATGCATGACATCATGTGGGTAGATGTACAAAGATTACCATATTGTGATTTTTTCAAAGACACACTTACAGCATACAGCAGTTACTGAAGTAAGCGCTAGTACACTTATTTAAGAACACAGTAGTGTTAAATGGAACACATTGGTGTCAAATGGAACAAAGTAGTGTTAAATGGAACACAGTTTTGTTAAATGGAATGCAATGATTAAGTATGTGTTGTCAGTGTCTGTGGGTTGAGGAGTCTGATGGTATGGGGGAAGAAATTGTTGTGACACTCTGGCTGTAAGGGCCTGAATTCTCCAAGGCAGTAGGAGGAATGGGGTAGCTGGTAGCTTTGTGGATGCACTGTGGGTTGTAAATGTCGATGATGGAGGGGAGAAAGACCCTGATGATCTTTCTGGCTGTCCTCACTATTCTCTACAGGGTCTTGCAGTCCAAGACAGAGCAATTCCCACACCAGTCCCACACACTATTGAGGGTCCAGGAGAGGTTCTCTGCTAGGTAGACACCAAGGAACTTGGTTTTCATAACAATTTTGTGAGGAACCATCAATACTGACCATGTGCTTTCCTGAACTCAACCACCATCTCGCTCTCCTGTCTTCAGGCACAGCAGGCTCAGGTTTTCAATCAGAAGCTGGGGAACAGTGGTCTCGAATGCTGAACTGTCTGTGTGTCCCTTCTGTCCCGGTGGGGGAGCGCCAGATAAACGGTAGTAGCAATCGCATGATATGTTGAATCGTTGGGATGATATGTGAACTGTAAGAGGTCCAGTGGGGGAGGGGGGGGCAGCTGCGTCTTGATGTACCTCGTGACGAGTTTCTTCTCAGAGCACTTCACGATTATGGATGAGAGCACAGCGGGACTCCAGCCATTGAGGCAGGACGCTGACATCTTCTCCAGCATGGGGCCCATGATGGTGGCCTTGAGGCATGTATGGATGGCAGTACTGTTCAGGGATATGCTGAATATGTGAGAATATCCGCCCGCTGTTCTACACGTCCACTGAGCACTCGGCCATGAAGGTTGTCTGGTCAAGCCCCGGCCCCCCGTGGACTGACTCTGTGTAGAGACTGTGGCTAACATCAGACACAGCACCTGATCGTTGGGAGGGGTGGTCTTTCTTCGTAATGTTATTCTGTGCTTCAAACCATCTGTAGAAGTGATTCAACATGTGTGCAAGGGAGGTATCACTGCCACAGGCAGGACATGTTGTCCTGTAATTGGTGACGGCCTGAACCCCGGCTACATGAGTCATGTGTCATGTGAGTCCTGGAAGTGTCCATAGATTCTCTGAGCATGAGCACACTGAGAGTCTCTTTCATGTTGTTGAAGGAGGGATGGGGAAGGCGGGTGTATGGTACACCTATGCGCCTATGAGCACTGTGATGAATTCCTTTGGTAGATAAGAAGGTCTGAATGTAGCAGTCATGAGCTCCATCAGGGTTGAGCAATGCTTGGAGAATAGTTCTTGCACCATCCCATGTTGATGTAGACACATACGGCCCCTCCGCGAGTTTTACCAGACATGGCTGTATTTCTGTCAGCACAAAACAAAGCAAGCGCATCAAGCTGCATGGTGGTTTTCTGTCACTGAGCCACGTTTCTGTGAAAACAAAATGCATTAGTCTCTAAACTCACGTTGGGTGGTGCGCTGTCAGATGTAGTCTAGCTTGTTGTCCAGGGAGCAGACATTGGGGAGCAGGATGGATGGTAGGCGAGGGCTAGCTTTTATCCAAGCATAGACTCCTGCCGGTCCCAATAAACAGCAGCTTTTGTTGCTGCAGTCTGGCATGCCACCATCTTGTGTCTCCTAAGTCCACTTTGGCAGGTACGAATAGCTTGTGGGTCCTTCTTTCTTCTTTAACGCTTAATTTATTTTAGCACCGCCTCTACAATTCATACCTAAGGCTAACCCAAAAGTACAGCTGTACTGATCAATTAGTAATGATCACACGAGAGAAGACTGAAACTGACTAAGACAAGCAAGTAGTAACTTAGAAACCCAGAACCTTACCAAGGAGAGAAAACACCAGTACATCCGGATCTGTGGCGCAAGTGCATCCAGATGTGCAACGGGTCTTAGCTAAGAATCGAACTCCTAGAACACTAGAGCTGTGCTACACAGCTGCAGAAATGACTGATCACATGCCCCACTGTGTCATGCATATGTGGGGTTGTTATTCTCCTCTGGCTGATATGAATGATAGTCTGTCTCATTCTGCCTTTGGTAGCTTCTTAACTTTGTACTCTTCTTGTACAGATATCCAGACATGTGCTTTATACCATTCATTCCTGAATTTCTGAGTTTTTTAACTGTGAGAGAGAAAGAATAATACTCTCTCTCTCTCTCTCTCTCTCTCTCTCTCTCTCTCTCTCTCTCTCTCTCTCTCTCTCTGTGAGAGGGGGGCTTGGGAGAGTGTGTGTCTGTGTGTGTGTTGGGGGCGGGGGAGGGGGGGGGGGGGTTGTATGTATGTATCGATGGCCCCTGTATGATTCTAGAAAACCTTATCGCACCTGCTCCCCAGAACAGGCACATACACACACAAAATACACACATACACACATTGTTTCCCTAGTGCTGTGTGAATAGGCACGATGTGTTTGGAATTTAAATCATGTCTTAGAATTCTGCTTGCCTGATTATCTGTCTGGGTAATTTTAGCTTTTGACCTAAAAGAACTGCATTGCAGATTCATTAGAGTTCATTCCATGTCTCGCATGGATCAAAAGATCACATTCCATCATAAAACAATTTCAACATTTCGCTTGTGTTACTGTCGTTCCAAATTGATTTGTTTTTTCCAACACAATCCATATTGTTTCACATGTTTACAAGAATGCTAGTAAATTCTAAACTGTCATGATGAAGTGCCTAGTCATTGTGAGGCTCACGATACCCTTTTAGTGCTGGCTCGAGGCATAACAGTAGTTTAACAGAATGGCATAAAGCCATGTTAAAACCCTTGGCATAAAGGTTTTAACAAAAAGAGGAATCAATACTCAACAGGTCCATTCTGCCCTGCCTGACTGCACATGTCTGACTCAGTGGTGCTTGGTTACTGGACGTACTGCTCAAAGAGATCTATTATGAGAATACTACTATTATACTCTAATACAGGGGTTGGCAACCTATGGCACGCATGCCACTGCTGGCACGCCGAGGCATAATCACTGGCACATGACACGCTGGACCAGCATCAGCAAAAAATAATAATAATAAAAATCTCAGACAGAGAGCACGATCCTCCAATCGAAATCGCTCCTCAACGCTCTGCACTCAGCTCCCGCCACAGACCCTTGTTTAAATTTAGCCTAAATTTAGCCAATATCAGTTAGCCTACCTGATAGTATTACAAGAGATGACAGAGCCTCTGGTTAAAAAAAACAAAGAGAGGGCATTTCAACCCTGGACGGAAGACTATGGTTTGGTGTATGTCAAAGATCCTGCTGTGTGTACACTGTGCTATGACAATGTTGCGTGCCGAACTTTCAGCATTAAGAAGCATTTCGAGACAAAACACGACAAGAACTATAAAGACCCCGCCGGAAGAACTGAAGCCATTAAACGTGCCATGGCTAGGTATGGCAAAGCTCTCTTAAAGTAGAGCTCTCTTAAACTCTCTTAAAGTAGGGTGACTAAACGTCTGTATTTCCCGGGACATGACCGTATTTCACGTCCTGTCCCGGGTTTTTTTTTTTTAAGTGAGGAAATGTCCTGGTTTTTAAATTACTTTCATTGGACCATTAAAATTTAAATTTACAGGCACTACGGCCGCACGGCGCTGCGTGTGACGTAATCCATGAGCTGCATCAAGGCTGGATTATTTATTATGGATTATACTTTCGTGAGTGACCGTAGCGCGCGACTCCATAAACCTCGCGTGAACCTGCGAGAACGGCTGAGGCATTTATACTTGCCACATCACATTCTTTGCAGTGTTCTCCGAATCGATTTGTGGTAGTATAAAGAAACGCCCCTCAAAAACAGAGGAAGGAACATTTACCTGACGAAAATTTATGTTTCATTGTGTTCCAGGTTTGAAAAGTGCTGTAATTTAGGCTAAAGTGAGCCCTGTTCAGAATGTAGACAGCGTGACTGTCAGTATGCAACATGCAACAACACCCCCCCTCCAATTTTATTTGTTGATAGTGGCACTAGAAATGTTAAAGTTGGCACTCCATGTCCCAAAGGTTGCCGACCCCTGCTCTAGTATAAGAGTACTCTATTATGAGAATACTACTATTATACTCTATTATAAGAGTACTCTATTATGAGAATACTACTATTATACCTATATTACAAAAGTACTCTATGATATGAATACTACTATTATACTCTATCATAGGAGTACTCTATTATGAGAATACTACTATTATACTCTAGTTTAAGAGTACTCTATTATGATAATACTACTATTGTACTCTATTATAAGAGTACTTTATTATGTGAATACTACTATTATACTCTAGTTTAAGAGTACTCTATTATGAGAATACTACTATTATTAGTGGTGTCAATTCCAGGTTCAGAGATTAAAAGTCCTCACCAGGATTTTGCTCAAGCTTGCTAGATTTATTAGCAATCCAGGTAAAATTAGTGGAATCAACACAATCCAGGAAGCCTGAGCAAAATCCTGGTGAGGACTTTTAATCTCTGAACCTGGAATTGACACCTCTAACTATTATACTATATTACAAGAGTACTCTATTATGATAATACTACTATACTCTATTATAAGAGTACTATATTATGAGAATACTACTATTATACTACTGTTACTGCAACTCCAATTACTACTACTACTAATAATAAAAAATCAGTATCATAATCATCAGTGTGCTAGTAATGAAAAAGTGTATGAATGCGTATTTGAAATGATAAACTAAGGAAATAAATATTTCTATTTATATTGGCATTGTTAAATACAATCAGGAATATGAGTGATGAATCTGAAACCAACTTTTAAACAGATAAAAACATTCAACAAACGAATAAAGATGGTGGCATGGAAGACGTTTTATTACAATGTACGAGATAGAACAATAAACAGGCCAGTAGATCGAACACTAGCCTTAGGTAGCACAGGGAGACATTGTTGTAAGGACTTAAAGAGCAAGATCCACTTTTATTGTTGCTAGTAACAACTCCATCGATCTGTGTAGGTCTCCTGAGTGGCCAGGCTAGCTGCACCTCTCACTTCTGACCCTCAAAGTGCTGCTAGAAGAAAGGCTTTATGGTAGACTTTGAAAAATGAAATGTAACCTGTATCTTTCAGGATCCTGACACGATGATAAATTGCGTACAGGGTAATTATAGTACACGGTGAAAAGGATATCTTTTCTCTTGTGGTAATCCAGGGACAAGAAAATGGCCGATAGCATGCAGTACATTAAGGTGCATCAGCTTTACTGGACAGAATGAGATGCTGGATGTGTATAGTGCATTGATAAATGTGCACAGCAGATATGCCTCCTTCCTGGTAGACAGCAGCTGAATGCCATCCTGTATATGAAATGAGAACCAGGGAGTTGTTTTCAAGGTTTCCACATTTTTAAAATGCGAAATATTCCAGATTATACAGTATTGTGTTCTGTAACTGAATCTGACAGCATTATCGTACAATGACTGCAAAACCCCTTGTTTTGTTGTTTTCAGACCAGTGGCACAGATAAAAAATTTAGGAACAATAGACAGATCCGTACTGACCTCAGGCTGCTAGTGTGTACAGGAAAATAATTTTGACTATAGTTAGTATTACCAAAGTATGTTTACTTTTCTGTTGTTTATTGTTTATACAGATGCGTGTTAGACAAATCATCAGTTTCATTCATCAGCATTCCAAAAAAAACCTTAATATCACACTAAAGGGTAAACACATCCACCCTAACCCCACAGCTCACTACAGACTAACCACATCCACCCTAACAACAACAACATACTACAGAGTAACCACACCCACCCTAACCCCACAGCTCTCTAAAAGCTAAGTACGTGCACCCTAACCATATAGCTCACTACAGGCTGTTTGCTAATGGCATTGTCTGATAGCAGCAGATGCTTGTGCGTAGTGTCTGTTTCCAAAATGGATCCATTGCCATTTGAGCAGTGCATCACCACATTGATGTGGAGGCAGGGGAAATCATGGCAGTCAGCACATGGGACGAGTTCTTTGTGCCCCGCAAATGACATTTTCCCATGAAGCAAAGTAAAGCTGTTTGTCCTTGCTTGGATGAGTTCTTATCAGATAGGCCTTTCATGCCATCAAGTGACTATTTAATGAAATCTGTTTTCTACATGAA
The DNA here is from genome assembly GCF_052324685.1 of Brachyhypopomus gauderio. Taxonomy (NCBI): domain Eukaryota; kingdom Metazoa; phylum Chordata; class Actinopteri; order Gymnotiformes; family Hypopomidae; genus Brachyhypopomus; species Brachyhypopomus gauderio. The sequence continues at coordinate 14,609,415 of NC_135216.1, read as the reverse complement.
AAGAGTTGCCAACTCTAAGCAACACAAAGAACACAGTTTCAGCAAATTTACAGGTTTTAATTAATAAACACATCTTAAAACTGCAAAAACTAAAATTTGACTTGCGTATTTTTGTATCGGTAATAACTAGATAAGGAAATATTCCTAGATAGCATTTAGTATAGACTAATTCCATTTTTTAAATATTGTATGTATGTATGTATGAAAATTATAACCCAACCCAGAATAGTTCAATAGTTCATGTCAGGACCTCTCCAAGTCATTCATTCATATACATTAGGGTGCAAACATGGTGGACACCAGAGATTAAACCCTGTAATGATGGTGCCTTTGGGACTCATGATGGAAGCATGGCTCATCTCTCTCTCTTTCTCTCATGCAGGCAAGCTTACTTTCCTCCAATCTTTTCTGCCATGCTTGAAGGATTCCTTTAATGGCAGAGAGGTTTGTGTAGTTATCGCCCTCTCTCCAGCAGCCAGAGGCTCCCGCCCAAGTTACACGCCGACTTTTCACTCTGACAGATCCAGTGTTCTTACGGACAGTCGGAGGGGGCCTCGCGCTTGCTTTTGTTGCAGTAGCGAATGCGAACGGGACTCATTTTATTTGCTTATGCACTTCATTACAGAGAGAATCTGTTTGGAGTGTCATTGTCATTCTCCAATACACAGGGTTCAGATTCAGCTTCCTGCCAGGCCAGATATGAGTAATCCCAGATCAGGGACCAACAAGGGCATCAAGCCTGAAAGCGGAGGCTAGGCTGATGGAGATTATTTCTGTTGGGGCGTGTAGGGGGCAAGCAGCCATAAACCAAAGAAGTACTCAACTCCTATTCCACACTAGGCCTGACCTCCAAGGTTGCCTGTTTCTCTTTTTTTTTTTTTTTGTCTACCCTAACTAAAGCACCTAGCTGCTAAGACATTGTAGCACTTATGTTATACTCCTTATCCCCTCTCCACTACATCTTAAGTTACAATCTGCCTTATTTTAAATCCCACGCCCATCAGGGCATGGACTCCACGAGGTAACATGCACTACTCTAACCAAGAGTTCTTTTTCGCTGACTACATAAAAGTGATCGGAAGGGCAAAGAGGAATGCGAGTGCACAGAAAGCGTGTGGCTCAGTACGAATTCACATCATGTCTTAAGCTCTTGGTGAGGAGAGTGTATAGGTAATTTACTAAATGGAGGTAGTAACAGCGGTGATTTATTCAAAATATGACACTGGTAATATCGTCATAACATGGCACTGTGTAGAGGGAAATGGTGCTGAGGCATTAAATAAATCAGCCTCACTGTGGTGCTTCATATGCTACCGCTCTCCTGCCCCCGTGCATGATGGGTATTAATACGTCTGTTTTTACTGTCTGTTGTTCCATTAACTCTGTCTTTGACTACTGTTGTTCGCTGTTGGGCCCGCATCCCTCTGGATGGTCCTGAATTCCTAACCAGTGCTTTGAACGCCAGGTCTCAGTCGATTTCGCCTTTCAGTTCCATTCTCACTACACATTTGCCCTGTCCAGACCAATCTGTCTGAAAATACCAGACTTGTGTAAGCCTCCATAACAAGCCTTTACTTTTGTGAAATGTCCATGTGGTGTACTTACAAGCATGCATGTAGCCCTTTAGGATAGAATGTGACGTATGTAATGGCAGGGTAATGGAATATCTTGATATTATGATGGTAGTTGGCATTTCAATTACTGTGATTCTGCATTTCCCTCCCAATGTTTCATATTTTTATTCCTCATCTCTAGCTGAGTGTGGCTCATCTGTCATCAACAATGAGGGAATTCTATTGTCACCTAATTACCCCATGAACTACGACAACAACCATGAGTGCATCTACAGCATCCAGGTGCAGGCTGGGAAAGGAATCAACATATCTGCTAGAACCTTCCATCTGGCCCAAGGGGATATCTTGAAGGTAATTCCATTTTCCATGCACAGTACTTGCCACAAAAAAAAAAAAAAAATTCATTTATATGACGATTCTCTGCTGTCATATCATTAGCATGCATAATGCGTCTCTACACATATTTGTGCTCTATAACCCAGAAATTGACTTGCCATGTTTATTGTTTTCACCCCTGGAACTAGCACTAGATAGCTACAACAACCTCGGGAGATACTTACCTTCTCAGTGTACATGATTGCAATATACTGTAGGCGGTCAATGAAGTCCTTTAAAAGTGTCTTCAATTTGAAGGGTGAAAAAGCATTATCATTTTTTATTTTCTGAAACCTTCCTGGATTGTGTTTCTGTTTCTGAACTAAATTATATACTTGGCTGTCGAGTTGGCCGGTTCAGAGCCACTTTCTTTTGGTTGTCAGTTTGTTCCAGCTCTCGTGCTGCTGTCTCAATCAGCCTGGTGTTACTCCTTGCAGATATACGATGGTAAAGACAACGCTGCCCACGTTCTAGGGGCCTTCACTGGTTCTTCCATGCTGGGCCTTACACTCATCAGCACGTCCAACCATCTGTGGCTGGAGTTCTATTCAGACGCTGAGGCCACAGGAGAGGGCTTCAAACTAGTCTACTCCAGTAAGTCTTTCATGGTGCAGAGCTCCACACAGCTGCTATCAGCTTGGACTCGACTCCCAAAATCAAAGAGGTCTACTGATGTAGTCTTGGGCCTGTTTCTCAAAACAAGCTTGCTTCTGTTTCTTGAGGTAGTTTACATTTAGTAAACTAAAGGTAGTAGCATACATTTTTACTCTCAGATCAGTGCACTACATACAGGGCAGGGCAGGCATTGCTATATAGATACATATGCAATGTATACTACACTTTACACAGTGAACGCCATGCCTAATATGTTAATAGACAGAAGTGACCTGACCCTGGATCCATATATTTTTTTCTAAGACATCTGATAAACACTGGCCCAGATCTATCGAGTGTGTATTAGCTTGAATCCTGCATATGTGAGAAAATTGCAGTTTTCAGTGAAATTAGGCAGGTTTACAAAAAATTAAGTAAGTGAAATAAATGTTTTTGAGCACGTTTTAAATATGACTTTGTCTTAAGAAGTACACGAAGGAGCTTCCACTAGGGTGGTGCCGTTAATAAGAAATTTCGTCTTTTTTTTTTTCATGAAGTGTATACAGAGCTCATACAGGAAAGTTAGAGAAATCAAGAGGACACTTGAAACACATGAAGCTTTAGCCAGCTCAGGGGGATTATGAATGAGTGGACAGACTTCTCTCTTCACTGACCTTGCCTTCGTCCACACAAAGGCAGTTGAGCAAGCATCTAACCTGCATTCGCCTGGCTTTAATACTATTGTGTCCACTGCATGGGATTCAGCAGGGTTTTAGTTCCAGTGGGGGGGGAAGCATCAGCCTGCTGGTGAGCTATCTCATTTAAAATCAACTAAATCCCTGTCTGTCTGCCATTCCATTCCACCTGCAGGATTAGCCATTTGAGTGCATAATAAAGGTCAGAGAGAGCTGTGAGAAGGTGAGGCCACAACCGTTCACCCAGACGCTGTAATTTAACCACCAAATGAGGACAGGGGACTGAGTGAAAATGGATTAAAATGGCTTCTTTTATGTAGTGGAGCATTTCGTGCTACCTGGGAGAGTGCCCTGAGACAAAGACCTGTAATCGACTTGTAATCAAGGCTGTGTGGCACAATGCAGTGTTTGGGGCTTCTCTTACTGCACATTCAATGAGGAAGGTTGTCATGGTTATCGCTACTCAGCTCTGTATGTAGCATTGTGATTCGTTGGTCATAGTCTGTGTAGTTCTTGGCACAGTTGTGAGGTGGCTTTAAGGGGTCAATTATCATGTTCAACCAACAAGGAAATCTTTGTAAATAAGAAAACTCAGTAAATAAGAATCGTTAGTCGGCATGATTACTGAATCTGTCAAACGTAAGCCAAAACACTCGCATTTTGGTTGTTTTTTCGGAGCATATGCAATATAGTCACAAAATGAGAGTGTGATAAGAGTAATGATTATGAGCGTTAATAGGATGTGCTGCACAGCGAGAGGCCTGCTCTGGATCAGGGCTGCTCTGGATGCTGCTCCATTAACCACGCACTTAATCTTAATTGTTCTGCCTGCTTAGCGAGGGATTGGCCCTGCCTGCACAACACAGTCAGATCTTAGCACAAATCGTTGCCCATAATGGTTGACTAAATGACTTCTTGAGCTCTTGCGTCATGCAGCGCCAAAGTAACATGTCAACACATTTGAGTGATCATTATTATAATAATGATCACCAACTAGGGCACCCTAGATTGATCTTGATAGGTGATCTATCTCATTTTTTGGTGTGTAACAGTGGAATTAGATCTTCTGTTATACCGTAGATTTGACCGAGGCCTCTTGTGGCGGAATACAGAATTACACTATTTTAAATATGTATTTTAGAATGATCCAGATATATAACAATATGCATCTATAGATACATATATAAGATAGCACTATCACGCCCTAAAGCCAGATGCGTAGTGAATGGGATTTAACTTCAATTTTGCTTCTCTAGGTTTTGAGCTGTCTCACTGTGAGGATCCTGGCGTTCCCCAGTTTGGCTTCAAGGTCAATGATCAAGGCCATTTCTCTGGCAGCACCATCACCTACAGGTGCAACCCCGGCTACACTCTGCACGGCAGTGGTGTGCTCAAGTGTATGACTGGAGAGAGACGTGCCTGGGACAACCCTCTGCCCTCCTGCATCGGTAAGCCTCAGTGTCTCAGCTGCTGGTGGACTAGAATACATTTACAGATTGTTTTGCAGCCATAGTTTTTCAGGGGAGGGGTTTGTTTGTTTTAGTTTTGATTTTAATCCGGTGTACTCTCATGTCATTATGTATGGAAAAGTGGCTCTATGGAGAGAAGGTAATTTAATTTATGTAAGGAAAATGGATCCATGTTGGCAGACTATTGCTGGACACTGAAGGCAGATGCTCCTAATGTCCTGAAATAACAAAAAATGAACACAGCACATATTTGTACATATTTTGTACATATTTTGTGTGTAATAACAGCCTTATTTATGAATAAGCAATATCAACTTAAAAGAGAATTCCACCGATTTTTCTACATTTCCTCATGAGTCGTTGTGTCGTATGTGTGTAGTTGTACTAGGAAACATGTCAGATTTTTTTTTACATTTACTGCACATACAACAATTGTATCTTCAATCCATTATCATTTTTATGTTTTATTATATATTTTTTTATTTGTTTTTTATTTATTTTTTATCATATATGCTATATTGCCAAACGTTTTCGCTCACTTATCCAAATTATCGGAATTGGGTATTCCAATCACTTCCATGGCCACAGGTGTATAAAATTAAGCACCACCTTTGTAAAAGAATGGGTCGCTCTCAGGAGCTCAATGAATTCCAGCATGGAAGTGTGATAGGATGCCACCTGCGCAACATATCCAGTCATGAAATTTCCTGACTGCATTGTGCCAAGTCTAAAGTTGGTGGAGGGGGGATTATGGTGTGGGGTTGTTTTTCAGGAGCTGGGCTTGGCCCCGTAGTTCCAGTGAAAGGAACTCTGAATGCTTCAGCATACCAATACATTTTGGACAATTCCATGCTCCCAACTTTGTGGGAACAGTTTGGAGCTGGCCCCTTCCTCTTCCAGCGTGACACCAGTGCACCAAGCAAGGTCCATAAAGACATGGATGGCAGAGTCTGGTGTGGATGAACTTGACTGGCCTGCACAGAGCCCTGACCTCAACCTGATGGAACACCTTTGGGATGAATTAGAGCGGAGACTGAGGGCCAGGCCTTCTTGTCTAACATTAGTATGTGAACTCACAAATGTGCTTCAAAAATCCCCATAAACACACTCCTAAAACTTGTGGACAGCCTTCCCAGAAAAGTTGAAGTTGTTCTAGCTGCAAAGGGTGGACCAACATAATATTGAACCCTATGGATTAGGAATAGGAATGTCACTTAAGCTCATATGTGAGTCAAGGAAGGTGAGCGAATACCTTTGGCGAATACTTTTATATTATGACTTGTCAACATACTCAAAATGTGAGTTTTCATTAGAGGATCTTCAGTAGAAGCTTTATTGTTGTTTCTTTTCAGTTAATTGCTCAGAATGGTGATTGACTACACTGTTCAGGGTACCACAAATGCTGAAATTGTGGCTAATTGTTGTGAAGCTATGCACCCAAATACCCAAATCCAACAACTCTATTGCACATACCCTGCCATCATCAAGAATAGGTCAGAAAAGTATAATTAATTGTAGCAACAACTGTGACTGGTGTTAGCTACAGCTGCTACTACTAGTAACTGCAAATGGTTACACACATTCATCTCAGATTAGAGTGAATTTCTGAGGAAACATGGAAGTAATTATGCATAAATTGGGCCAAAGCCTTGTAAAAAAACAATCACTAACAATGTCTCAGGCAAAAATCAATGCATTTGTATCCATTTTTGTATCCGTGTAGTTTTTATAACCATCAAATGCTTTGGACATCTGGATCCCACTAAAATCGTGAACCTGACTCTTTAATTTAACTAGAAAGGTGTATTTTATACCAAAATACAATGCTTTTGTTTATATATAAACCACTGAATGATAAAGAACTTTTGTAAAATCATCAAAATTCATCTGAATTGTAACATAATCACCCTGTTGCTTTTAAAACATGCACGCAAAATTCTAAACACAATAAGGTCCTTCATTTTTAGTTTATGGAACAAAAATGTTAAAAGTTTGCGGCCAAGTGTTATATAGGACTAAGCTGAAAACTGATGAAAGGTGAAATGACATTGACCCCAAGCCTCATACACAGCTAGGAGAAATGTAAAACTGGTTCCTCCATTATTAATGCCTCTACTTAATATACTGAGCAAGGTAGGTAGTGTATCTTCAGATTTTGTAAAAATTCACATTTTCCCCATTGGCCACCAGAAAGTTCACTCCTCCAAGTACAGTACTGCCCTATTTTATCCTGCGTGTTGTTCTAATTGGTGACACTACAGTATAAGCTCCTCCCCATTTCTGTATCGAGCTATGACATTTTTCACACCATTGGTAGTCTACAATATAAGCACCTCACTGCAGCTCCAACAGTCTTAAATCAAAAGGGTCAAATTCCCCACATCTTTATTTAGATTGTCCTAGATTTATATAATTGGGTAGTGTTTGTGGAAGTAGCCAGTGTGGACATGTCTGTTCATAAGGATTCAATACTCACCTCTGTGTTGGTGCTGATATTGAAGCTGTGAGTGACTATGGAGGCGATTCCTCACTGCACCAGGCACACTGGGTTGAGACAGAGCCATGAGCAGTAACTAATAATCCTTCTTTTCCTGATGGATGGTAATTAGTAGGAATTGGCCTCTGAAGAGCCAGATATTGGTATGCCCACTGACCCAAGATCAGATTTGCTTAGTGTTAGATTTGGTTTTAATGAGGAACGATTAGCCACAAAGCTCTCGTCCAAAACTCCTCCCTAGGCGTAGATGTAACCGATGACAGCACACACACACACACACACACACACACACACACACACACACACACACCACACACCACACACTTTTGTTTCTGGCCCACATTATGTTCTTGAAAAAAAGGGGCAGTACCAGGGGTATTCTTACTAATGTAAATGAAGTACAGTATTCCTGCCTCAGAAGAAATTGTGCACTCAACCAACCTTGAAGTTTTCAGACTAATATTTTTGAGCATTAATAATAGATGCTTAATAATGTGTGGTGAATTTTATTTCCTTAGACTTTAGAAAAATGTGGGTCATTTGGTGTGACCTTTTGCAAAGCAGTGTGAAAACATATCACCCACCCACTCCACCTTTTTTATTGCAGATGAAATATTTAATCCTTATTTTTTCCCACGTCAACTGGTATGAGGTGTGGATGTGACAAAGGAAATGGCTATAAATCACTCCTTTGCTCAAAGGAAGTGATGTGAAAACAAACATGCCTCCAACATGGCATGCCAGGCCATTTCCTAAGAGGAACAAAACAGGTTAAGGAGTGAGATTACACTAGATCTATGGTCACAGATCTCCGGTCACTGTAAGCATCTACACCCTTAGACGGCACCACCTGTCATGCTGTGATAATTAATTTAGGAAAGCAAGGGGCTGGCGAAGCCTCAAACTGAGATCTCCATCAGCTCTGCCTGTTGCCTAGATTCTCAACGCCTCTGAGTGGCCAATCAGGTTGATTAAGTACTCGTGAGAATGCGCTGACGTGTGATTGAGCAGCTGCCGTGATGAGCAATGAGTGTGGATGGGTGTTGGTTTAGAGAGAGGCAGCTCAGGACCGGGTGTCTAAAAACTACTCTAATGTTCAGATTCATCAAGTTGCGATCTGAACCCTGTGATTCAGGCTTCATTGAACTGCGTGTCCATTGTTTGTCATGTAGATGGCTTATGCAAATGAGGCTTACTAAAAGAGAAGTCTGATATGAGTTGCATGAACAAATGATGCCTGCGTCCTGAAGGGCCTACACCTAGAATCATGTGGAAGTGGAAGGGAGAAAGAGAGCAAGACCAGGACTAAAAGGGTGTGAGGGAGAGATTGAGGTTTCTATTAAGCCCCTCGTCAAAGCTCCACAGTAATGGCAGGGGGAGGAAAGTCATGGTGGCGTCTCCAGATTCTATCAGGAGACATCAACATGGGTCCACGCTTCGTTTGTTTACTGACTGATTGCTGATGCCCACAGCAGCCCAATCACGTGGCCCTTCTATGAGCTGGCCAGTGGATTACTGAGGAAAAGAGGGGGGCAAGAGAGGGTGGGCGTGGGCCTGCAGCGCTGACTGGAGTCTGCAGGTACTCTCATGGAGCTGTATTGATTAGGGTGGATGATTCATGCTGCCTTGGATTCTGCCACTATAATTGTGTTATTTGTTTCCCAGCCATTCCTAATTACTTTAGAGGTGTTGAGCACAGTTTCAGAATGTGAGAGACTTTAAAAAAAGGATGTTTGATCTCTTAGGCCTTATCGCACACTTTCCCTCTTGTGTTTTTTTCTATCTTTTCTCTTTATTTCTGCCATTCCTCCTTCTCTTTTCCTAGCCGAGTGTGGTGGGCGTTTTAAAGGGGAGTCCTCCGGACGCATCCTGTCACCTGGTTACCCGTTCCCCTATGACAACAACCTGCGCTGCACATGGGTCATTGAGGTGGACTCAGGCAACATCGTCAGGTGCACATCAGCATCCTCTCCCATGTGGAAACATGCTCCACCTCTCCACACCACTCAAGTCAATACCCTACCAATCCCGGTAGAGTCAGAAATGGATATATGGCTGCAGTCTGACACAAGAGCTATTTAACTATTTATATGTCATTCATAGGACAACGATGAACATCAATATCTTATCTATGAGGAATGCAGTTTATGTCTAACTCACAAATCTCTGTTTTCCACATGTGTGGCAGCACTGATGCCTGACTGGCTGAAGTCATTACAAGACCTAAAATGCTTCATATAGATTTGATCATTCCAGCTGCACAAAGTCAAAAGCATTGCTACCTTGAACGCGAGATCATTCGTCTTTTTTCAACTCTCATGGCAGCAAATATCTTTCTGAAATCACTGACTTTATCTGTCCACTGATATCTTTTAGATAAGCTTGCAAAATTATGTTAAAGAGTTGAGATTTTAGGCAGACTCTGCAACAGTAGCTCGCAATGCACCCAGGGTGAATGTAGCTGATACAAAAACACTTCTATTTCATGTCTGGGCAATGTTTTTGTTATTGTTTCTTTTTGTTTGTTTTTTTCTGAATTCCTAAGTGTGAAGTTTTGGATCAAAAAAAAAGTTTTGGAAAGACAAAGGAAAGTCTGGTGTGATGTAGCATAGTTCATTAATATGTACTATTTTAATGCTTGATACTTGATATAGGTCATTTGATTGCAAATAACTTTATGCTGTACATAGTATGTGTACAAAACATAGTTCTTCACAGATGTGCTTGTGGAACCGAATGGTAGTTTCATATAATTCATGCAAAGTCATTGTCTAATCATTGCTCTTTTTTTAAAACAGCTTGCAGTTTCTGGCCTTTGATACAGAGGCCTCCCATGACATCTTGAAGGTATGGGATGGTCCTCCTGAGAATGATATGTCTCTGAGGGAGGTGAGCGGCTCTCTGCTGCCAGAGGGTATCCACAGCACCCTCAACCTTGTCACCATCCAGTTTGAGACCGACTTCTACATCAGCAAGTCTGGCTTTGCCATTGAGTTCTCCAGTGAGTCCCATCATTCCAATAGTGTTGGAAGTGTTCCCTTTTGATTGACAGGTTTAATAACACTGGCCTTGGTTATTGTTTAATTCATATGTACTGATATACCATTAGCAGGCTTCATTCCCTTAAACTGCCTGACACCATCAGAGTGTTTCTGCACACTAATTGATAGTTTTCGTCGTGGTGGGGTCCGTGGGGTTATTTTGACTGACAGTTCATATTGCCCGATCTTGTCGGCTTGGGCCTGCTCACAGTTAATTGGCTGTGTTTGTACTTGTTAGGCTCGGTAGCCACCGCCTGCAGGGATCCAGGAGTTCCCATGAACGGCAGCCGGAACGGAGATGGAAGGGAACCTGGTGACACTGTGACCTTTCAGTGCGACCCAGGATATGAACTCCAGGGCGAGATGAAGATCACCTGTATACAGGTGGAAAACCGATACTACTGGCAACCCAGCCCACCTGTATGTATAGGTGAGTGCTTCTTCTACACTGTGTATATCGGACATTGTAAAACAGCATTCGTGTAGATTTATTTCACTGAAGATGTTTTCAGGAAAGAAGATTTAGTCTAATTAAAGACTTGAATGTATTTCTTCAAGCTATATATATTACATTTAGCTGAAAATTGCATTTTGTTTCAAGTGTCTCCACTACATGGGTATCCTACACTGTGGTAATTTGCATCTTTGTCAAAAGATTCTCAAGAGTTGTGAAAGGCAAGCCGCTCTCAAACCAAAGAGTCATTCAGATAACCGTCATCATCCTGATGATGTGAAAGCGTGCTAAAATTAATGAATATCAAATTATAAGATTTGGAATGCCTTCCTATTTTCAAAGATACTTTAGCAACCAGAAAAAATGTAGAGGAGCCACATTCTGCCACTTCCTTTCATGTGCTCTCAGCTAATTATCCTCCCTCCATATAGCTCCCACTGACTCCTCAGCCCTCTCCCTATCTCCTCTCCTCCTCTCACTGTATCCTTCTCCTTTGCTGCCCCAGACCCCCCATACAGTATATATATATATATATATATATATATATATATATATATATATATATATATATATATATATATATATATATATATATATATGGGATATTAGATCTGTATGGATTTGGTATTGCAAGCAAGATTTTATTTCCACAACTTTGAACACTTCCACTCCTCCTGAGCCAGACTGGCGTGCACAGCTGCTCCAGCTGTGTGCTTTAATGAATGGGAGCGTGCACACGGTACACGTGCCCATATGGTGTTGATGTGTCTCCTCTGTGTTTCCACAGCTCCATGTGGAGGGAATCTGACTGGCTCCTCTGGCTTCATCCTCTCGCCCAACTATCCTCACCCATACCCTCACAGCAAGGACTGTGACTGGCTCATAGCCGTCAACCCTGACTACGTCCTTTCACTAGCGTTTATTAGGTAACGAGTGAGTTTGTTGATCGCACTTTCATATTACATTTTCACACTTTTTTTAATGGGTTTTTTTTTGGCGACTTCATGTACTTTCATTAGAATTGTATTCATATTACATTCAAGGTTAGTAAGTATTGGTTTATTCTGGTATCACACATGAGAAACTGTTCAGAATGGAGTCAGCAAGGTTTAAATTGGCTTTAAATATGCCCTTCCTTCTTACAACCCTTTTAAACATTCCCTTTAAGATCTTTAATTTACTGCATACATCCATTTGAATCTGCTTATCTGGGCCCGGGTCGCGGCGTCAGTAGCTTAAGCAAAGACGCCCAGTCCTACTTCTCCCCAGCCATCTCTTCCAGTTCCTCTGGGGGGTTACTGAGGCATTCCCAAGACATCTGAGAGATATGAAATGCCCTGAACACTTCACCAGGGAGGCACCTGTCAAGCTCCCATTGCATCCTTCCCTCACTCGTGAACAAGATCCCAAGATACATTAACTCCTCCACTTGAAGCAAGGACTCACCCCTATCCTGGAGAGGGCATTCCACCCTTGTCCTAAGTACCATGGTCTCAGTTTTAGAGGTACTGATTCTCATTATGGCCATTTTTCACAGCAAACTGGTCCTGGCCTGATTATGCCAACAGGGTTACATCATCCGCAAAAGGAGACATGGAATCCTGAGGCCACCAAACTGAGCCCCTCCACCACTTGGCTACTGAGAAATTCTGTTCATCTGAATCTGTGACGAAGAGCAGCCCTGATGGAGTCTAACCCCAACTGAGAACCAGCCATGAGAACCAAGCTCCTGCTGTATTAATACAGGGACCGAATAGCCTGTAGCAGTGGGCTCAGTCCTCTATACTTACTCCCAGAGCAACCCCAGACTAATCCCAAAGGGACCCATTGAATGCCTTCTACAGATCCACAAAACATGTGGACTGGTTGAGCAAACTGTTATGTACCCTCTAGGGCCCGTGCATGGGTAAAAAGCTGGTCCAGTGTTCCACAACCAGGACGGAAACCGCTGTGTCCCTCTTGTAACTGAGATTCCACTGTCAACCAAACTCTCTTTTCCAGTATCCCTACAAAGACCTTGCCAGGGAGGCTGAAGTGTGTGATCCTCTAATAGTTGGAGCACACCCTTCTGTCCCCTTTCTTATGTCACAATGATGTGTCAGCCAGGACAGTCCCACAACATCCAGTCTTAAGGAACTCAGGGTGGACCTCATCCTGGGGGCAGTCATGGCCTGGTGGTAGGGAACTGGTCTTGTGACCGGAGGGTCGTGGGTTCGATTCCCAGACCTGAGGCCATGACTGAGGTGCCCTTGAGCAAGGCACCTAACCCCAACTGCTCCCTGGGCTAGGGCTGCCCACCGCTCTGGGCACGTGTGATCCACAGCCCCCTAGTAATCACTAGTGTGTGTGTGTGTGTTCTAACTGCACAGATGGGTTAGAAGCGGAGGACAAATTTCGATTGCGGTATAAAAAATCACAATTGACAAAATACGGCACATTTACATTTTTACATTTTACATCCACCCCCAAAGTCTTGCCATCAAGGAGTGTTATAAATACCCTGGTCACCTTGGCCCAAGTGATGGGTGAATTCTGGCGCAAGTTCTCCCTCGGGATGCAGCTCTCCCTCGGGATGAGTTCTGCTGGATGTGGGAGTTGACGATCATTCTGACAAGTTCCTCTGCCAGATATTCCCCGCAAACCCTCACAATACATTTGGGTCTGCCAGGTATCCTCACCAACTATCTGATCCAACTCCCCACTTGGTGGTGATCAGTTGACAGCTCAGCCCTTCTCTGTACCTGAGTAAGACATATGAACACAAGACTGATGATATGACTACAAAGTCACTCATCGAAGTGTGGTCTGAGGTATCCTGGTGTCATGTGCACTTATGGACGCCTTTGTGCTCAAACATGGTTTGCATTATTGACAAATCATGGCGAGAACAGAAATCCAGTAAGGGACACCTTCCAGTATCTCCTCCAAGGACTCCAAGAAGGCTGGGTACTCCAAACTGCCATTTGGTGTATAAGCACAAACAACAGTCAGAGCCCGTTCCCCAACCTGAAGGCACAGGAAAGCAACCATCTTGTCTACCAGGGAAACCCCCGAAACACAGGCAGTGAGCTGGGGAGTAGGCCCACTTCCACCCTCTGCCTTTCACCATAGGCAACTCCAGGAAGGAATAAAGTCCAGCTTCTCTCGATAGAACACTGTATCTAGTTGGTATCTCTAAGGCTCATGCACCAGCCCAGGCTCCTTTCCAACCAGAGAGGTCACATTCCATGTTCCAAGGGCCAGCTTCAGTAAAATTAGTTTATTGATTTACTTTAATAAAATTGACAGAATGATGGGCTTAATGCTAAAATCAACTGTCCCATTTCCCCATCACCTATAATCTGTAATTATGTAACAGCAAATATCACTGTAAATTAAAGTGTGTTTCATGTCCGAGGCAGATAATGAGCTCAGCTGGAATTCTTTGCTCATTTCGCTAGTAATGAACCCAATGTTCTTGTTGTTTTTTTGAAGGGGTGGGGACTTCCTGAGGCTCCATTTAAAGTAGCCTGGTGTCTCAGCTTTGAATGATGTGACCAATTAATAAAAAGAAGAGTTGATATATGTGGTTTGCGGTCAAATAATGTTCGTAATTGTGTCCATTATTCATTTAGCCATTGCATAGTGAAGACTGCAGCACTGCAGGGGTTCTGTAACTAGACAGGGCTGATGTAAGGTTATGCTGGAGCTGTGTTGAACTGATGGGATAACCCCCCATGTGTTAATGTTCTCCCCCAACATCTTAATGTTATCCAGCTCACCTAAGAACCTAGACCACCCACATCAAAAACATCTCTGCTAATAGAATAGATTATGCAAGATAAAATATAGACATTTCAGTGAATATATAATGTATTACAGTGAATACAAATATTATACACTGATGTAAGACGTATTCTGCTTTGCCTGATTCATTGGATTTGTGTTCCTGAAAAGTAAATTATTTGACAAGTCAGACTCTGAAAGACAGCGTAGTAGGTAGTGTCATTACCCCGGGCTGGCATTAAATGTGAGCTAGCATCGTTCACATTTCAGTTTCCTCCTCTGGGAGTAAATAACTACACTGGACTCCAGCCAGGACGGCAACATTTCAAACTGGTTTTTAATGAATGACTCTCGATCAGTTCCATCTCAGGCACTTTCATTACACAGTCCATTACTGACATCATTTTTCCTAAAAATAAAAAAAGACCACTATATGAAATATGTCACCAGTAAAAGAAGAAAATGAACAATGCTAAATAAAAATGACCCCCAACATTTGCAGCAGCGTGTGTTGTCTCCCTTCTCCCTATTGTCTCAGTTCAGAATTATCATTATCTGAGCTTGCGTCCAATCCAATTATGACAAAGCTAATTGTTTGCCGATTGACAGCTCCAGAGGCTAGGAAGAGGTGGGGAGAGAACTTCCAACATATCTGGTTATCAAAAATTAATTACCTTTTTAATGTAGTGTTAAGAAATTTGCCCAAATTCACATGTTTGTATTTGTATTATCTCGCACTGAGCCCTAAGCGATACATTCTAAGGCAGTGAAGTGTGTCGAGCACTCTTAGCATTCTCTAACATAACAGGGAGAAAAGAGAGTAAATCTGATGCAGTCACAATCCATCTCATGCAAATGACTGCTGATAGCAGAGTCCTTACTGTCACACCTTACTGAAGATGAAAAGGTGCAAATGTTTATCTTTGTCTTGGAGACCCAAGAGCACAGAACCGCTTTAGATAGCACCTATTCTTGCTCAGTGAGGATGTGTGGGAATGCTCCGTTCACATGTCACTCTTGGGTATTTATAGATTCACTTTTACAGCCCACACCAAGAGAGGCTTTAAGAAGATGAACAGGGGTTCAGGTCTCTAATGTTTCTAAAGCACAGCGAGAAAGAATTTAGATCTTCTAAGAATGCTACTCCAATCCTCTGTGGGCTTCTTCACAGTCACTCATGGTATGTCTAATGAACAAAAAGAATGTTTCCCTAATCCTAGTTTCATGGGTGACATCCAGATGTACATACCATTCTTTATCAGGTAGCAGCAAACATCCATGCTTGCTGCCTGCATGCTGTCCATACACCTGGTATAGATGTAGCATCTCAAGCCTCAAGATGTGTTCTTGGGTCAGGGTGCCTCCTGCCCTCCTTTGATCACAATGAGTGGATATTAGAGTCTGCTCTTTGATCTTCACTTCCATCTTCTTCTCGCCAGCTTCAGCATCGAGCCCAACTATGACTTCCTGTACATCTACGACGGGCCAGACAGCAACAGCCCTCTGATTGGCAGCTTCCAGGACAGTAAGCTTCCTGAGCGTATCGAGAGCAGCTCCAACACCATGCACCTGGCCTTCCGAAGTGATGGCTCTGTCAGCTACACGGGCTTTCACCTCGAGTACAAAGGTATGCCGCCGGAAAGCACTGACATTTGTTAAGGATATAATAAATGGCTTTGTTCAGGCCAGATACAGATATGCCTCAGATTTCATATTTCTTTATGTATACAAGCTAATTATGTGGATTATATGGCTGTGTATTTAAGTTTTGTTTGGAAAAATTGACGATGATGAAAAAATGGTGCAAATTTATTCTTGGGACAAATTGAGGGAATGATATTAATAAATGTCTATTGAGTCTGTTGAGAGGCTCGTACGTATTGGTAATAGTGTCAGGAGTATATTTTTTATAAAGTGCTTTTTAAAAAACATGTTACAAATGAAATTGAAACTGAAAAAAATCAGATTAAATTGTATAAAAGAATATAAATGGATATGTAAAAGACACTCACTTTTAACAGAATAAAACTTTTAATGCTACACTAAACATTGCTTTTTTTGTCCTGTTCTCTTTCCTGTGAAGCCAAGCTAAGGGAGTCCTGCTTTGACCCAGGCAATGTGATGAACAGCACTAGACTGGGCAGTGACTACAAACTGGGCTCCACTGTGACGTTCTACTGCGAGGCAGGCTATGTGCTCCAGGGCTACTCCACCCTCACGTGCATCATGGGGGATGACGGCAGGCCTGGCTGGAACAGGGCTCTGCCCAGCTGCCAAGGTGCACACTAGGGGATACCACTGTAAAAAGACGAGATTCTAGGGTGCTGGGAAAACTGTTGTTGTCCCAAGTGGAAATATTTGGGTGCATAAAGTCTAAGACCCAGAAGCTGAATTTAGGAAATCGTTAAAGTTCCAATCCAGAGACAAATAAAGATTGTTGTACTGAACATGTAATGTACTGTATGCATACAGCCCTGTGCTAAGTTGTTTGTGTGTATGCGGGTCCGTGTGTGTGTGTGTGTGTGTGTGTGTGTGTGTGTGTGTGTGTGTGTGTGTGTGTGTGTGTGTGTGTGTGTGTGTGCGGGTGTTTGTTTGAGCAGCACCTTGTGGGAGTCGCTCCACAGGATCTGAAGGAACCGTTCTGTCCCCAAACTTCCCCAGGAACTACACCACAGGACACAGCTGTGTGTACTCCATCTCTGTGCCCAGGGAATTTGGTAGGAGCCTGCTCTTTTATTTAAAATTACAACGACATTCTTTAGATTGCATAATACTACTCATAAGTGTTTTGTTTTTCTAATTACATATATGGAGATCAAGACACCTTCATTAAAAATAACAGTCAGTTTCATGTCTTGGTTTTGTTATGTCATCAGAAAAAGTGCGTGCCCACGTTGTTACATTCAATCAAGCAGAATCCTCCATTTCAAGTGAGAAGGTTAGAAGCTCAGTTGTGGCTTATAAACCTCTCTGCGTTCACTTGAGCTCCTGGATTTACTGTGGTAACTTAGCAACAAGCTACCAGTTTTATATCTTACTTGAAAAGTTGAAAAGCTTACTGTGTGCATGCTGAATCTGAAGGCTTCTCTACAATATTAATATTTATAGGCCAGAGAGTCTAGACGGTGAATAAGGTGCTTCACAAAGCACTTTCTCATCATCATGCATGCTGGACCATAGCTACTCCTAATTACTCCAGAACGTAATGACAGTCGTGTCAGATGTCAGTGACCTGTCATCAGAAACACTTCCCCGAACCCCATCTCTCTCACGTCACCTGCTTTGTTCCGTTTGAAGTGTTGTTTTGTGTTTCTTAAGGGAACCAATTCAGTCTTCTCACAGAAGCAAAGGGTTCCTCAGGAGTGGGCCGTTCCTTAATGTCAGGACCAGGCAACTGCACGCTGGTCATATTTGTGGATTTTAGTGCAGGCCTTGTTTTTACAGATTTCCTGATAATATAGACATAAAATCTTGTGTGCCGGTTATGAGGCCACAGGAGACATTTGTGTAGACTTTGAGTAAGAAAATCTTGAGATTAGCCATGGCTCGAGACTATACTGCATGTTTCTGTTAACCTGCATCATCAGGCCTTGCTCCTTGATGACAGCCCAAGAAGTTCCAGACTGCCTATCAGTGTAAGATCACAGCAGCTGTAAAGAGTTTAATACTCATCTTGTGGTAGTAGCGGATAGAAGTTGGATTGTGGGATTACCTACCATCCCTGTGACCCACTCCTGTCACTCAGCCCAGTACACAGAATACTGTGCCCAAAGCCCCTACAGATCATGCTCAAATGGAGCAGCTTTGTCTTCTAAAGCTGGCTGCTAGTGTTATCCAAAGGATTTGACTCCCTAGGGATCTCGGTGAGTCCAAACCGGAGACTTCTACGTCACTGTTTTCGTATGTTCCTGTGGGTATTTTAGATCCTCCTCTCAAGCACCTCTTACTGTAGTATGGCCTACATATGCTGGTTCCCTGTAGGACCTACTCTGGCCATCTTGACATTGCTTTTATGGGGAATGAAGGCATGATTTGAGCAAAGTGAAGGTAAAAGGTGCATGTGAGGTGCGTGAAGAATGAAAGTTGTACAGCTGATCCGAGATCAGTGTCTGCTAGCCTTCAACACTACCGCATGAATAAAAATATTGTCCATTATGTAAAATGTATTTTTATATTGCATTTAAAAAATATTTTATTTCACTCTACATTTACATTGCACAAATTTACTTAAATGTTTTAGATGATTTTCTTTCATTATCATAATATCAGGAATGACAGACCCTGATATATTTTCTACAACTATTCTCCTCTGAAACTCAGACACAGTACTAACCTTTATCTAAGAAACTACAAACTGCCTACAACGAAACATCAAGAGCTAAGATTGTTGTGAACATTTTGATTGGGCATCATGCTGTATGTTTAAATATGTACAGTATAAAGAAAATATGCAAGAACAGACAAAAAAGCCCTGAGACCTCAGATGCTAGCCCATTTGAGAAAGGGCCTACATGCCACTGAGAAATAATAGGTTTAGACTGTATCTAAGAGAGTCAGTCTTTTGTTTTTGAGGGTTTCAGCACCCAGAGACATTGCTGTGCATCAGGGTCTTGTTTAGTAATACATTTGCTCCAAGGACTTTCTGATAGATGTCAGGTTTAATGAGCTAGTGTGGCGTTCATATTGAAACTAAGGTATCTAGACCATTGTGAAGTTTGTTTTTCCCATAGGAACACCAACACCACATTTGAACAAAAGATCAATAGGGACAGAAATAGACTTAGGAAGCACAGACACTGTATGTGCCCTGGATCCAAGATGGAGGCTTGGCCGGTAATACAGAGACAGCAGGAGGGACATGGTTCAGTAATTTAATTGGATTTGCAGCTGAGGTAATAGGTATCCTGAATACAAGCATAAAGACCTGTTTCGACATTTTCTGCTATTAGCAATATTTGATCTAAGGCTGAATGGGACAGAGTGAAAGACATATATCTAGAAATTCACCGAAATTGTTTCTCAATAACCATTTTTTTTTCCTACTTTTCCACCTGTGGTAGTACTAAACTTGGATATTTAATAATGGTTAACCTTACCTTATATCAGTCAATACACATGTACTGGCTTGACATTTTAAGAGAGGGTGAGAGAGTCAGCACCATATTAAGCTGGTGAGTTGCTTTCTCACTAAGCATCTTCCTGGCAGACTGAGTGGCGGGCAGTTGTGTAATATCATGTACCTGAAGTACTGTCAAACATCAGGAGCAGACAAGGGACCGATTATGGACTAAATGTGTGTTCTAGTACCAAAGCTAGAACCGAACATGTATGACTGAGCAGAGATGACAACTTTAGTGTCTGAACAGCTTTAGTTTGACTGATACAAAGACCAGTATTGAAGTAGATACTTCAAAGACCATTGGAAACTATTTCAGTATAGACTTTCAGAATATCCATCTGTCCTTTCAGTGGGTGTGGTCAGTAGGGCTTTTGGTTGGTAGACTGACAAAGATTCCATTTGAAATCGAAATTTTGTCTTCATAAAGCATTATGTGAACATGATGTAATGTGCCAGCTTATTTGTTTATTTGCACTATTTTTAAACGAGCTCCTACTCTGGTGGATGTTTGGGCAACTATATTATTTTCTTTGTGTTGTTATACGAGTCATTCTAATGAGCTGAAATACTATTTTGAGGAAGGGCTTGTGTACCCTTTGGAATTACCTTGAATTCTGTAATAATAAATATAGATTTTTTTATTAAATACTATTTGGTCTTATTTAAGTAAGAGCAGAGCCATTTTCCTATAGCTTCACTAAGCAAAGTGTTCAAAGGTTAAGCAGTCAAAAGGTATGTGAACCTCCAATTGGCAATCTTGCAATTGGAGTCAGATATTAAAATCCATTTATGTATGGGATTGACCTGCCATGCACAAAAGACTTTAATTACCTTAATTTCACAGCGAAATGTGTATAAGTGCAGTGGAGCCTGATCAGATGCTTTAGGACCTTAGAAGAGCATGTTAGGAAGCTCACAAGGTTGGAACGGTTTTGAAAGTCTCATTCCTCCATCAGTCTCCAATCAGTTTACGAGTTTACTAGTGGAAGAAATAAAGGAGAACAAATGAGAAAAGAGCCAATTCCTTTAACAAGAGCCAAAGGACCCTGGAGTGATAACTAAAGTATTTACTGCAGAGGATATCTGTGTAAATGAGCTAACCATACAAAAATTCTGTTCACAAGAGGATACCACAGAGGAAACCAGGGCAGTCATGGCCTGGCGGTTAGGGAACTGGACTTGTGACCGGAGGGTCGTGGGTTCGATTCCCAGACAGGCCATGACTGAGGTGTCCTTGAGCAAGGCACCTAACCCCAACTGCTCCCCGGGCGCCGGGCTAGGGCTGCCCACCGCTCTGGGCACGTGTGATCCACAGCCCCCTAGTAATCACTAGTGTGTGTGTGTGTTCTGACTGCACAGATGGGTTAAAAGCGGAGGACAAATTTCGATTGGGGTGTAAAAATCACAATTGACAAAATATGGCACATTAAACCACTGTTCTCTGGGAAAAATCAGAACCAATAAGTCAATAAGTATGGTGGAGTATGGAAGTTCAGAGTGTGCTGTCGGTTATTCAGAACTGAAGCTCCATAACAAATGCTGTGTTTTAAAGTGCCAAGACACAGATCTGACCAACACCTGAAGCAGTGTGTGCAAGAAAGATGAGTAATATCGATGACCTGAAATAACATGGTACAATGCAATTGTCCAGAATGTTTTCTAGTATGGAGGTTCAGTGACTGAGATGCCTTGACAGAAGCCTGTGTGAAGAACACTACACATTCAGCCCTTCCTCCAGCATTGAGACTGACCTCAAAGATTTCCCTTGTTCTCTGAGAGCTTCAGTTTTTCTGAGATTTAGGTTCTCCTGTTTGATTGATTTTTCCTGCTGCTTTTCAAAATATTATGTTAAAAATGAGCAGAGAAAAAGGTTTGGCAAGAATACTGCTTTGGAAAACTTTTTTTAGTTGTCAAATGTCAGCTTGTTCTGTCTGCTCTGCTTGGGTGTGACAAAACTTCTGTTACATCTTTTGTATCTTGTCCAAAGTAGAACTGATGTGTATGGATGGGACAGGAGCTCAGTCAGTGCTTGCTAGGCTATTTCATATCTTATGTAATTATGTGGAACATCATTGTGTGATTTGCTTAATAATATAAAAATCTGTAAGAGTTGCTGATTCTGCTATGGTTTTTCGGATATGGTTTAAAGAAGCATTTTATGTAAATGCAGCCGTTGTCTATGTAAACTCTGTATTTAGCCTTTGATGCTTGTAACAATCTTTAGAGAAGCGCACAGAATGTGTGACTCTTTTTACAAATAGACTTCTTGTTGTTCATGAGTCAGACTCCTTTTCAAAAGCTTTTTTAGGGAACTGTTTAAACCATCTTCCTATCAATAGTTGCCTGTGATAAAAGGTCACAGACTCTACATGCAGAAATCCAGACAATTCCAAAAGCTTAAAGGAAGTTCCTAACCTTAATCGAAGAGGGGTCATTATGCCTTGGTAGCACAGTATTGACATTATGTATTGACAAAATGCACTCAACACAGTGTGCAAGAAACTGAGCTGAGGTGGGATGTGTGGAGATAAGTTATGTTTATTCAGGGCAAATCTAAAATTATAATCCATATTTCAGTCGGTGGTTATGTAGCTAGGGAAAACAAAACGATAATAGAAAACATAGCTAGATGTGGCAAAAATCAAAGTAAACACGGAATACTGGGAAGGTGATTTACAATGACCATCTAACAAGAAGACAGGGTGTAAACACACTAGATTAGGAGGAAACAGTACAATGTTGAGAACCATGAAGGGCGGGGGAAAAAACACAAGACAACCAAAGTCTTGAGAACTGCAGTGCCGTAGGGTGGAGTCCATGACACTATGCTTCTAAGTGGGCACCAATACATGGTAAAAATCTCTAAAAACTATTCTTATGAATTTGAAGCTTTTACATAAACTGAGTAGTCATTAAAGCAGAAGGAGTCTCAGATCCAGATCAGATTCAGGAGGTTTTTCAAATCAGCAACAAAACACTTAGCATCCTTTGTGAAGCAGCGTGAAATCCAAGCTTCAGCGCACACCCACACAAGCACTCGTATACATACATACATACATACACACACACACACACACACACACACACACACACACACACACACACACACACACACACACACACACACACACACACACTAAGATTCCTTTATGTCACTCATGGTTTCCTTGGCAGCACCGCAAGCTACAGTACTCCCGTTAAAAATGCAGTGTTCCGCATTCTTTTTTATGTTTCATTATTCTGTCAGAAAGAATGATAGCACCAATATTTCAGACAATGACAGGTTTGGTCTAAGAGATGCATAATTCAGTAGAGAGCAGCCCCCACCTCATCTTTCCATCTTCTGCCATCATCCTCACTGGCCCCAGGCAGTCAACGTGAACCCCAGTGCTCCCTCATGACCACTGGGGGAGAGGGTAGAATGATCTTTCATTGCCTAATATTGCACACAAGCCCTGACATCACTCAGTCACTAAATGACAGTCACATCAGCTGCTTGTGATTTGCATCTGGCTTACTACCGGCCTGCCATGGAGCATTCCTAGGGCTTTAATTGTTGTACGGAGCATTGACTGAACATGGTGTTAGCAGGCTAAGTTGGGAACACTGATTTGGCAAAGCAGCACTAAATGTTTTACTCACTGAAAGTAATGTGACTTGTGGGAGAATTAAGCAAAGTTGCCACTGCGTGAGCTCTTAGTTTAACGTCCGTGTATTAATTGTTAACTTGTCCTTTATTCAAAGTGAAGCATTTAATAAGGCGTGAGCCTCTGTTACTCTTAAATGCATGCTCTACTTTGTGGATCAGTGTGGAGTCCTCTGTAGCACGCACCCCATCATCTCCTCCCTTATGTCTGACACTGGCTTTTCCAGCATTGTTAATGGATGCTTTTTGCTTTTGACATTTTGCAGCTAGGTAGCCATTTACTCCCCCTGCCCCTTTAAATGTCAGTTAGCAATGATTAATACACTATGTAAATGTTTTTTATTATCTGCTGTTCAGCATCTAGGAACTAAAGAGACTTCAGTTAACTTATCTGGCTTGTGGCGATCAATCCAAAAAAACGATGAAAGACGAAAAAATGTCTGGTGCTGATTCAGTCTTACTGGTACTCCTATAATCCCATTAGTATTTCTTGGATGTGTTAGCCTTCGTTATCAGGTTCTCAGGGTAATGTATCAGTCATGGACTTGTGAGTGCTTTAAACACAATAGATTGAGTATACCTCTTGCACAAAAATATTTCACATGTAGGCAGAAAGTACAGATTGTTGATAATCATTTAAGGAGATGAATGAGAAAACATTCAGCTACTGTTGCTTCTGTTTTCCATACTAGCAGCGGCTACAGAAGAGCACGGGTCACATTTGGCATTGACTCACATTCAGTAATAAACTGCAGCATCACTGGACTTGCTAATATGATTCTGATGCTGTATGACAGTATGATCTTTAAAAATGGAGGGTAGCACAGACAAAATTCACATTTGTCTGTTTCCCACCTATTCAGCATACGTTTTTAACATTTTCATAGATGGGCCATATTAGCAAGTCTTGAGGTTTCCTAACAATGTGACAGGACGCATGTGTTATTTCAGCATACATTCTGCACAATGCTGACTGAGGCATGATAGCCTCTCAGTCTTGTGACTTGTGTTAGCCTTATAGCATCAACCAAAAACTAAAGAAGCAGCATTTGTACTTCTGTCATGTCTTTGTTCATTGACTCCATTTGTGGTAAGAGGACAGTTGTATAAATTTGTTATTTTGCCAAATCATTTAATAATGTGCCAAACAGTTATTTTTGAAATAGCTGTTGTTTTGGCTCTGGTTTATTCAGATTTATTCGAATTTATTCATATTTTGCAGCCACATGATGACCTGCATACATTCTGTCCTCTTTTTGAGAGACACCAGTGACATTTTACAGATACAAATGTCACATCTAGAATCTAGTTAGATGTTAGGTCCTTTTGTTCATGAACTAACTGTCCAGATATTTTAAACTGCTTATAAAATGGAAGAAAAATGTGTAATAACATGCTCTTACTCAGTTGACTTGATTTGGAAGTTCATACCCTGACTGTCTGCATATTTACTTTGTAGTAATTGTTTAATTCCAAGTCCTTGAACTGGAATTTAGATGCAGAACAACCAAATTTGTGTCCCTATCCAATAACAGACTTCCCACTATATGCTGCCCCCTGGTGAATTAACTGTGCCTTTCTTTGTGATGCTTTAGACCTGAGGTTTCCCAGTACCCTCTGCCAGACTGAAAAGCACTTGCTTAAGGTGATACCACAGTAAGCAAGTGCTTTCAGAAGCTTTCTGGCAGTTAAGCTGGTGTGTGTGTGCGTGCGTGCGTGCGTGCGTGCGTGCGTGCGTGCGTGCGCACGCGTGAGCATGCAGAGATCAAGCACAGATGTGCGGAGGACATTTAGTGTAAGCTCTTTCACTGACAGCAGTGTAAGAAATTAAGCATGACTGCTGTAATTGGTGTAGCTCTAGTCCCAAGACACCTTCTTCCATATTTAAAAATATTTTACCTCCAAATATATTTCAGTTGTGCCAGTCTGGCCTGGGTAGTAGGGATTAACTTAAGACACTGATGTATTAAATTAATAACTTTTGTTCAACTATACTTCTATATTAATGCAGATATAACAACATAACTGAAAATATATGAAATGTGGTGACCACAGGGTGCTTTCGTGTCTATCAGCTGACTATGCAGTAAACAGTGATTATTACACTGTGCTGAGGTAAAATCCCCTGGAGCTGTATAGAACTGTTTAGTCTTTTGTAAATTAAATGCATGGCAAATTGCAATCAAGTTCATAGCTCTCTGTAGTACCCTTCTGCTCTAGGAAAAAAAAACATTTAAATGTGGCTTTACCTATGGTTGTACTTATGTGGTACTCCATGGTGGTAGGGGTGTACATGGCTGCCAGAGGAACTGACTTGCTGGATTTTATTGATTTGACTGCCAGTGACGGGCAGGATGAATTCTGAAATGTACTGAAGCATCTTAATTGCTTGGATCCAACCAAATGCCTCAGAAACCAGTGGGTGTCACTTCACCTTGAAGCAGGACAATGACTTGAAAAACTTCAGTAACTGTGGAGTATTAAAGGCCAGAATTGGAATGTTTCCAATGGAATACTTCAAGTGGAATGCTTCTCTGGCCAAGTCAATTACCCAAGTCAGACCCCAGTGAGCATGCATTCCACTTACAGAAGACAAGTATGAAGACAAGAAGCCCCTAAACAACTTGTAAATGAAAATGTGAGCATTCTAAGGTAGATGGAATGGCCTGCGGCATCTTGGAAGATGTGCAGGTCACAAAATTCAGGCAGTCCTCCACTTCAAAAAATCTGCGACTAATGTTTAAGCATGCCACTTTTAGTCGACATCATATCAAATTGTCCAATTAAATAATTCTCTGAAATGGCCTGTGACACTGTTTCCTAGTTGGTTCACCTAATATACAAGTGTATATCTTCCAATTAAAGCTGACATTTTGCATGTTAACTACTAAATATTTACTTGTTTACAGAGTGCACTGTACACCGATGTTTTTCAAACATGCTTGTCAAACCTGAAGTTTGTGATTAATGATTTGGTGATTTGGCATTAGTTTGAATTTTTGTGGAAGAACTCGTGGAAATAATTTACTGTTTTGCAAGTATGGGGTGTTTTCATCAGAAGGAGGTTTAACTTGAAAGGACTGAACATAATGTAGTCAACCATCATGCATTTCTTGTGTCTGCCACATACATTCACCAAGGGTCACTTGGAAAAATAAGTAAAATAAGTGCACATCCAAAGCAAAAAGTCTCCCTTAAAGTTTTCCTCTGAATATGTTTTGAGTGAGCCTACACATTGTGACATCAGTGTTATCAGTGGGCAACACACTCAGGTTCATTTCAAGTATATGATTCATGTGGTGTGGCACTAATGACTCAGTAAGGGAGCTCCACTGTGTCATGGCTTCAGCAGTGATGATTAAGTGCTAAATGAAACCTGTGGCTACTGTTGTTTAGATACACATTTTCTCAACTACACACATCTACACATGGTATATAAGTGTTAATCCAACTGGCAGTGCAGGCCGGTTCTGCTCATTATTAACCCTGCTGTAGGGCTTCCACCTCTAGTTAACACCCGCACTACTGCTCCCTCGCTTTGCGAATAAATCAAGCTTATCACCTTCCCTAGGATTGATATTTATGGCTACACTACTCTGAAGTGTGAAACAGTGAAAGTTGTGAAACTTCCTGTTGATGTTAACCTGCAGGTTTTGATGTGAAAGTTCCTCACCTTAGAACAGGGATGGGCAACTGGCGGCCCGCGGGCCACATCAAAACCTGCAGGTTAACATCAACAGAAAGTCCTCACTCAGTGCGGCCCGCAAATAGATCAATAATAATTTAATAATTAAAATTTAAAAAAACGATAGAGCAGGACATTTTTGTTCTTGTCACGTAGGGATACGCCCCCCTCTCCTGTGTCAGTGTTGTTCCTTGCCCGGTTATCCCGCCCTGCGTGTCTGTTGCGCTGGTTTCCCTCTGTCTGCCACGCCTGTGTCGTTATTGTGTTCAGTTGTGTCTAGTTTAGTCCTGTGTACTTGTATCTCTGTGTTTCGCCCATTGTCGGTTATTTGTGGTTTTTTCGGTTTTGTGGATTATCTGTCATCACTGTTCTGGTATTTTCCATCTCCGTTGTGAATGGCTCTCCTGTTACAACTCCTGCCTGTCCTGTTGACCACTTGGACGGCTCTCCCGTTTTTACCCGTGCCTGTACAAACGACTTCGCCTATGGAATTCCCCTTATTAAATCTCGCTCTTCTCAGAGTTTGTGTCCACCTCATCGCTCCGCAGCGCGCTACGTGTTACAGTTCTTTGATATGAAGGAGTTCAAATTCCTTTTTGCACTTTTTTATTAAACAAATGTTTTGTCTTTGTTGCTTATGTTAATGCATTTATATGCAGAAAATAGATGTATGTTGGTGCAATAAACATACAGATCTGAATTCATTTAAAATTTGTTCTTATTGAGAATAATTTGTAGTGTCTTTCATTTCCAATTATTTGAAGTGCGTGGTCATGTGGCCCTCCAATAATAGTGCTGAAAAAAATTTGGCCCTCTTTATCATGGAGGTTGCCCATCCCTGCCTTAGAAGGAAAATGCTGGAGAGTGCTGTATGGTGGAGAGCGAAGGTCCATTGGGAGAGTGCTGTATGGTGGAGAGTGAACGTCCATTGGGGGAGTGCTGTATAGTGGAGAGTGAAGGTCCGTTGGGGGAGTGCTGTATGGTGGAGAGTGAACGTCCATTGAGAGAGTGCTGTATGGTGGAGAGTGAAGGTCCGTTGGGGGAGTGCTGTATGGTGGAGAGTGAACGTCCATTGAGAGAGTGCTGTATGGTGGAGAGTGAAGGTCCGTTGGGGGAGTGCTGTATGGTGGAGAGTGAACGTCCATTGAGAGAGTGCTGTATGGTGGAGAGTGAACGTCCGTTGGGAGAGTGCTGTATGGTGGAGAGTGAACGTCCATTGGGAGAGTGCTGTATGGTGAAGCCAACAGTGGTGTATATTTGGAATGTAATGTGCAACTCAAGACTACTTTGAAAAAGTATTACTACAAGAACTACATGGTTATATAAAGTAATCCTCCCATTATACTAAATGTGAATAAAGTTTGTGTAAACAGTATTACAGTAGAGATAGAATCAGTACAAAATCGTCCCTTTGGAGGTTTAGCCTGACAAGAAGTGGCTGCAGTTCTTTAACACCGTGTCCCGTAGCTTCAAGGCCAAGCTTCTCTCCACCAATGTGGTGGTAGACTTGTGGGAAATACCTTCTCTAGCCCTTTATGGAACACAGATTAGCACAGACCTGATCTGTTTGCATGCCATGTGCCTGTTAGTAAAGGTCATGCAGAGTCCAACAGCATGCCACGGAGACCGCTTAGAACGGTCACCATCCATGATGTAGATGTGTGACCTGTTAATTGTTCACGAATGGCTTGTTGTTATGAGGTTCATAAGGAGCAGAGTACATTGCACATAAAAATTAGAACTGACCTGTTGTTCAGATGCTCTACCCTGCATGTATCTGCTGGCCGTTTATAGCGTACTGGCTAGATTGTGTAAGCTAACGACCCGGTTTAGCATGCATGTACAATATGGCTACGAGTGGTGAAGACGCCCTCGTGACCTTAAACAAGTGTGCCCATTAAGTCTGCCTGCATGCCCTGCTTGGAAAAACATGCATGTGTGGTACATGCTCTGCGCATGTTGAAATATGCATGTGCGCGTATGTCCTCACGCTGGTGAATTATGTATGCTTCTTCACTGCCAGCTGAATGACCCAAAGGTGGCTGAGCCTCAGAGAAAGCGTGTTGGACCGCTCCCTCAGGGACTGGATGTAGGAGCTGAATCAGAGTTCCAGGTTGGGCTTGCAAGCAGACAGAGGTGAACAAAGGCTGAGGGCGACCGGCCCTCCTGGCCTGATGAGGGGGAAGAGGCAGTGGGGGTAGAGGCTCAACTCAAATAGCTGTGGACTAGGGTCATGCCAGCAGAATATCCACTAAATTGAACTGAGAGAGAGTGTGTGTGTGTGAGAGAGAGAGAGAGAGAGAAAAGGAGCAGAATATGTGAGTGGTACAACAAAACACATCAGAATGATTGAGAATATGTGAATTGAGAACTAGTGGGGGCAAAACTCCCATATAGAATGCCATAATCACACATTATTTTGTGTGAATCATCTACGTCACAATTATTGGAATTATGGGAATGTTCGTGTGATCTGTGCTAACCTGCTGAAAGAAGAATGTAACAGTAGCAGTAGTACTGCCGTGGTGTGTGATGGCATTTTACATACATGTTGGATGTAGAGAGACTTAACAGATGCACCTATGAGGTATTTATAGTGACTATACCTGTGTTGCATCCAGACACAGTGGCACTGGCAGCATTCAGGGATGCTTATCTGCCAGAGATTCCCCTGAGAAAAGTGTGTGTGTGTGTGTGTGTGTGTGTGTGTGTGTGTGTGTGTGTGTGTGTGTGTGTGTGTGTGTGTATTAAAGGGTCTCGATTGAACTGGTCAGTCCTAAACAGTTAAAGCCACTGAAAATGTGATCCTGCCATTAATCCCCATGGAAACAGTGTAGGCCTCAGCAGACAAAGACACAACCATCCCTTTTTCATATAATTTTTTTTTACTGATATATGAAATTATAAACCCATTTGGCACTTCTGGAAATTACATGTTCTCACTCACACAGTGCCTCGTGTTATAGTTCAGGGAGTCCATTTGCAGTATGAAACACTAGTTAAAGATCTACTTATTCCATGCCAGAACTAAATATAATATAACTGAAAGAATGTGCCATGTGAAGCCCGGTGCTTGCTCATGGGCCACAAACATAAACTAAGATGAGCAAGGTTGGGAGAGGCAATGAATTAAAAATCAAATGTAATAGTTCAATCTTCAACCTCTGCATTTATTTATGTTTAGAAAATATGCTGCATAAATCAGACATTACCAGGACCTGTAGGTCACTCAGTATCAGTAGAAATTCGAATCTGTTTTTACAGTTTTTCTGTTTCATGTTTGCTTTTTAAGTGCATATATTTGACATTACTTATTAACGTATTAACAGATAAAATGTTATTGCACTTATAATGTACTTATAAAATGTACAGTGTATGAGTGTTAAGATATCGGGAACATCCCTCCTCAGTAGTAGTCTCAGTGTTCAGTAGTAGTCTGCCATCATAGAGGGGTCCACTTTACTTGGTACCTAATTTTCCATCCTATTCATTATGACGTGAGTACACTGGACAAAATCAAATAAAAAACCTATAGGTGATAAAGAAATTCTGAAATGTCTTATTATAAAGGAGTATATTTAAACTGAAGTATAAAACGAAAGGTCTGAATGTTTAAAACCTTACTCTTCAGCTGCACGCTACATCTCCTGCTGGAATAGAAGAACCACTGTGCTCCCCTCACACCAGGTCAGATGCTTCTTCAGGCCAGACAGGGCAAGTGCAAGATAAGACGCACGCAGACCGACTGACATGCACTTTCCAAACGTGGCAACCAAACAGATGATCCATTCGCCCCATCGCCTGCCTTCACCCCAGCCTGGACCTCACACTCGCTATAGTGCAGTGGTTCAATAACCAGGACTAACTCTGCCTGTGGCCTTGGCAGTCCTCTGCAGGCTGTGCTTGGAGCTTGCAGCATTGAGCTCTTCAGAGTCTAATATCAGCCCAGGCTGTTCCTGATTCTCTAGCCAGTCACTCAGAATTGGGGAGCCCAGAGCACTGATAATGAACTGTGCTGAATTGTGCCAATGGATATGTTAGTCTTTTCCCTGGATTTCATGAATACTGCAATGATGATAATATCCAGTTGAGAATCTGCTGCCGGGTTATTAAATACTGAATTGTACTATTATAAATATGTGTTAAACACTTCAACTGTATGTAGGATGTGTAGCACAGAGGGGAAAGGCTTCTGTTTCCATCCTCATCAGCTGCATTGGAACCATGTTTATGCTAAAGAGGTTCATATGGTTTTATAGACATTCTTTGAAATATCGCATTATATTATCTTTGTGAAAAGGTGGCGTATTTGGGTATGCTCTCATGTCTTAGGACATTTTCAGATTTGATTCTTGCTCCTTTCACATTGTAGTTGACGGTTTGCATGACCCCTCTCTACTCCCAACAAGTTGCTCGGTCATCTAGCCGAACTGTGCTGATGCATAATCACACGTTTCC
Organism: Brachyhypopomus gauderio; assembly: GCF_052324685.1. Lineage (NCBI taxonomy): Eukaryota > Metazoa > Chordata > Actinopteri > Gymnotiformes > Hypopomidae > Brachyhypopomus > Brachyhypopomus gauderio. The sequence goes on along the minus strand of NC_135216.1, from coordinate 14,578,043 downwards.
CTCATCCTCCTCAGTCTCTTTCTCCCCACTTTTGTTAAACAAGACAAAATTACTCCACAGTCTGACAGTTATCCTATGGTGCAACAGCATGAAGGGATCCGCCCATCCATCCATCCATCCATCCATCCATCCATCCGTCCATCCATCCATCCATCCATCCATCCATCCATCCTGGTAACAAGAGGGTTGAAAGAGCAGCAGAGAGAGAAGGACAGTGAGGAAGGCAAATGCCTTTTTCACTCCATTCTGAATGCTGAAAAAGGCAGAGGAAATATGAATTAATCACGTCCCAGAGTTCCACAGGAGCCAGTAAGCATCTGACAGACTGCATTAAGTGCAACGGGATGCGTGGAAAAGGGCAATCTGGTCCAACAGTTGGAGCTGAGACAGCACTCAGGCAAGGGAGAGGCAGGGACAGAGCAAGATGTTGAGGTCTGGTAGGAAGCAGACCCATATGGACACCTACATTGCACAACACCCAAATGGACTCCCCGGGAGCCAGAGCCAGATATTATGGACCAGCACACCAGAACAGGTGTGCAGAACTTTGGTATCAAAGTATGGTATCTGAAAAGCAGCAAGGCTTGGAGCATGCCCTGCGAGCCGGATAAGGAAAGAGGAAATGCAAAGTAGGGATCTTTAGGAACCTCCTGCAGCATGTTTGGGAAGATTTTGTTCGTGTTTTCATCCTACTGTATAGCAATCTTATCTACAACAGCTATTCTCAGTTGTGACTGCTACGTGTCAGGTTGCTATACAGACCACTGCCCTGGAGATACATGCACTAGCCGACACTTATCATGATCACATAGCAGGGTCTGTGTCAAGGGGGCCTGGCTTCTCATAGTGCATTCTTTCAAAGCAAGACACTGGAGGAGAAAGTTAATGACACCAGAGCTTAGGGCGGAGTGTGTCTGGGCTGTGGAATCGGCCCATGCTGGCCTCTGGCTGCTCTGTGGACTCCTGCAGTTAAATGTACTCTCCCTCTTGTGTGTAAATGGGCACTGAACTCTGACGGTGACTCAGGTTTGCTCTTCTGCCAGTGCAGGCCAAACAGAGGAACTGCGCTTGAAGGAGACCTACAGCGCTCAGTGCAGCAGGGCTGCTCCATGCAGGACGCCTGCTGAAAACCTCACGTTGTCTTGGTCCTGCTTTTGTTGCTGTTACACTGAGTGTGCGTCGACAAACGAGGCGGCTTCAAAGCGAAGATACACACGTATCGTTTATTTTGTTAAAAGCACACTCAGCACACATCAAACATAGACACATATAGGTATATGACTGTCAAAGATGAGCACAAGACGTTACACACACACAGACACACACCCACGCTTTATACACTTTAACTAACAAGCACCGCATGAAAGACGTTAGACTAATGACGTGTGAACACACACACACACAACCACACCCCCACATGTACATACACGGACATGGACTACGTAAACACACCCCCAAGGGGAGGGGTCCAGGGTTGTAACGTGACAGTTGCTTGTGTGGGCATAGATCAATGGTACAACTTTTTTGCCGTAACTCATTTGTACACAAGACAAATGACACTAGTTTTTAAAGTTTTAAACCATGACGTCTCTAGGACATACTCAAGTGTTGCCACAGTTCAGTTATGTCTAAAACTTGAACTAAAATAAAACAATAATTTCTATTTATTAATAACTCAAACTTGACCTAATTTTTAACCCATGCTTTACTGCCATTCAATTAGTTAAAGCATCCAATTTTCACAATATAATTTCATTTTGGTTTAGAATTTTCTAGAGTCCCCCTAGCACAGACTCACCTTGTTAGGTTTGTAGTTTGGCTGAAACTTGGACTGGCAAAGCAGTTTTCCCTGACACTGAGTGGTAATTGTGTTGGCATCACTGGAGTCTCAAAGGCGGCTGAGGTAAGGAAAATCTGTTGAAGGCCTCAGCACCTCTCCTCTTCTATTGTCCTTACCAAATGTGTGTGTGTGGGCGGGGGTAAGCTCTAAACGTACACTCTCCAGAGTGAGTTTTGCTGGCTCATCTGGAGGGTAAAACCAGCATTAGTAACTGGTCTGTTCACTCCCACATGCCCCTGCTCCCTGGGAGCAGAAGTTATCCATTAGGACACTACGTGCAGAGGTGATGCCCATATCTACGCCTCTAACTGTACCCTTCAGCTTCTCCTATGAGTAACTCTTTGGATGTGTTTGTGTGCGTGTGTGTGTGTGTGTGTGTGTGTGTGTGTGTGTGTGTGTGTGTGTGTGTGTGTGTGTGTGTGTGTGTGTGTGTGTGTTCACACTGTGTTTACACAGTGGAAGATGTTAAAGATGTTGCAACATCTGTTCAGCAAAAATGCAATGTGACAGATTCTTGTACACTATCTGATGTTAATTATCTTACAGTTGTTAGTAATTAAGGTGCTGTTACCAGACAAGTAATAATGACTGCCTGTAAGATTATATTGGTACTATCTGTCAATTACGTCAGAAATGTGTGAAATGTGATATATTCTAGCCCAGCAGGAGTCAGTGTGCAAAAGATGAGCAAATATAACCAATGCAGCCATTTTTCTCCCCCAATCCCATATATTTTGCTCAGAATCAGTTTATGCATGAGTTCCAAACCTGTATTTGCAAGTCCAAGACAGTGTAAACTGGCCTACACATATGCAGGGCTGTGTCCCAAAACTGCTGCTTCACCCCCAGCAATGGCTCACTACTAAAATACACTGGATGGGTATCAGTAATCCCATGTGAATGGTTTTGTTAATGCTATCATTAAGGTTTAATAAACATGTAATTTTGAAAAATATAAATTCAGCTTTTTTAATGCATTAATGGCCAGAGTTGAATATGTTCACCATTACTCACGGAGGCAATTTTGAGGGTTCTATAGTATATTTCCCTTTAATTTCATCATTTCAACACCAAATTTCACCATGGCATCTTCAGCACTGGACATTTAACACATTCCTTACATTCTGTATTTTCATCTTTAGTAAAACAGAACTCTGGTCATCTGTAGGCCACTGAGGATTTTCCCCACCTTGGTGCTGATGTGATCAAAGTCGACTGTAGTAGAGGAGTGTTTACAGAAGGACTCGGCCGTCTTACAGTCACAGTCGCACAATAAGAAAGTCTGTTCACTACGGCTATTAAGGAGATTTAGACAAACTTGTGTTTATGTTTGAATGATTTATTAATAGTTACTAAGATATTATGATCTGTAGTGGGTGGGAGTGTCATCTGTGTAACATGGCAGCTGCAGCTCCGAAGCTCTGAAGAACATGTAGGACTCTCCACGACTTCCCCTGAGTCTCCTTCAGTTTCGCCGCTTTGTTTCAGCCTTGTTGTACTGAGGTTCTACCCTTACGTGTTGGTATGTGTGTTGCAGTTCTCTTCGGCCAGTTTGTCCTGTTTCAGACGTCTCTGAACGACGTGGTCGACATTTACGACGGGCCGACGCAGCAAGCCTCTCTGCTCTCTTCCCTCTCAGGTTCCCACTCAGGTAAAAGCTGCCCACAGGAACCACATGGTTCCATCAGACAGCCTCTTGCTCTTTCACTTTGGAACACGTTTAATACCAGTGACATCTCTCAGACTGAAATGTCATGGTCGCCTCTGGAAAGGTTTCCAAGGTTTCAGAAGATCCACAATAACTGCTCTTCTAAATCTGTAAAGTTCCTGATGCTAGGGCCTGTGTGGGATCTGCCCTGTCACAGTACCTAATAGCAGACGCAGGTTTTGTGTTGCCGTGCTCTGGGTCACAGAGAAGAAGTTATGGCAGGTGGAAACTAGGGGGAAATGGTTCGTTTTCTCTCTCTTTATCTTCTCCCAGTGGCTTAACGAATGAAAAACAGTTAGTTCCATTGATTGAAGTGATAATGCTTCAGGGGAGATCAATGACACAGACACTGTTTATCTTAGGGGTTTTTTGTCTGCTGCCTAATATACTTTGCAAATGCAGAATTCTCTGAAGTGAAAAAAGGCTAAAAGCCAGTGGTGATCAAATCTATGGGTTGCAGGCTGCACCAGGATCACTACTTAGTGCAAAAAAAAAATCTTTACGATATCTGGGGGCTGAAGGACACCACACTGCACGGGGCAGAGATCTCATAATGCTGCTGCCTTTGACTTGAGTTTGTTTTTGCTTTTCTCTCTTCTAGGGGAGTCATTGCCCTTGAGTACTGGAAACCAGATCACTATCAAGTTTACGACGGTTGGACCAGAAACTGCCAAAGGCTTTCACTTTGTGTACCAAGGTCAGTTTAACTTTTCAGAAATAAACAGCATATTACCATTTACATATGGCAAAGAACCAAGCCAGTGTGGTTTGCCCTTTTTGACACTTTGTAAAAAAAAAAATAATAATAATAATAATAAAAACATTTTCATGTAAATGCCAAAGCAGTGTAGGTCAGAACAGCCCTTGGCTCTTCTTCATAACCAAGAGTCTGAAGCTACTTGTTGGCATCATCAACAGCACAGAAAGACACAGACACTGAACAACTGGCATTACTCCAGCACACAGGGAATTACCATTTTAAATGGTGTTTAGATTTAATACCAGTTGTGTTCTTTTATCGATCAGCAAAAGCAATCACTTTGTATTTAATGCTGGTATGTTCTGTTTGTGTTTACCTAATCAGGTTTAGTTTTGTTTTTTTCTCTGTTTTATATTATTATTGCAACAATTACATTATATTTGATATTTGTACTATGGTGTGTAAGTGAAGATCAGTAGGATTGAATAGCAGAGATGACATTTTGCGCCTTACACTTCTTTTATTTGCAGTAGCCTGAGAAACTAGCGACTTAATCCTCTTCAAAGTTTACAGCCAAGCAGAATTCCTGAATTATTAATAATGTATTTTAACATGTCAGTGCCTCATTTTAGGATAATCCAACTACTAGTAAATGATGATTGTTGCAAAACTGGTTACCCAGCTGATACAAAGTGGTGTGCTGTTTGTTTTGTAGTGTGTGTGTGTGTGTGTGTGTGTGTGTGTGTGTGTGTGTGTGTGTGTGTGTGTACCATGAGTCAGCTGTACGACAGAAGCAATGGTACCATGCCATCGTTCAGGACACAGCTTTCCCAGAGACATCTGAGAGTCACACATTTGGAGTCTGCTTAGCCTTACAGGGTTTCATAAGCTGTTGATAATGATACTAACAATTTAAAAGTATAATATAGTATTGTTGGAATTGTGGAAGTCAGTGTTTATAATTATATATAATTCCAGTTTGAGATCCAGTTTTAAGGAGGAACTTTGTCCCTTCATTCTCTTTGCTTCTAAATCTCTTCAAATACTCAAAGTAGATTCCACAGCAGAGAGACAGCATGTCCTGAACAACGCATGCTAACAAAGTCCTCTCGTTGGTCTCTTCACCTTCCCACTGTGCTCTGGAATGCTTTTAACCGTTGATCTCTGGTCACAAGTGACACTCATGGTGCTAATCTATAATCTAGTTGTTGAATGGTCAAACAAACACTTTTTAATGTTTTTATTGGGCACATCTGTGATGTTTACAAGTGATGTGATGTTCACATCTATTTACAAGGTTTAGATGGCAGAGTGATTTAACAGACAAAGTTCTATAGCTGGCTATTTGAAAGAGGAAGTTCTATAGGCCTAGATGGCTATTTGAAAGAGGAGGTTCTATAGCTGGCTATTTGAAAGAGGAAGTTCTATAGGCCTAGATGGCTATTTGAAAGAGGAGGTTCTATAGCTGGCTATTTGAAAGAGGAAGCATGCACTACTAATTGCATCTGCTAGAGCAAACACAACCAGCAAGTCACAGGTGTTTTTTCTAAAAGGAATTTCAGCAAAGTTTAAAATTCTCACTCTGTATAATATATGCTTAAATACTGAAAGCACATTTAAATTATTTACATATAGCTATTTTCATAAGTGCATCTTATTTACTGCTTCAGTGTTTCAAAAGCTTTTTTGCATATCGGGTTTGACTGTCCAGTGGCATTGTTTTAATCCTTGCCAAACTCTCCAAAATGTTTGGTTTTGTGTAGTTATTGCACCTTGCTGGTCTTGTACAGTACATCCAGTCAGTGCTATTTCTCCATAGGTGAGAAAGGATTTATGTCCTATGGTAGAAGCAGGGAGCTGGAACGCAGACTGTCCCAGGATCCTCCCTGTCCCGCACTCTTAGGACAGGGTTTCCCAACCCAGCGTGGGAACCCCACATTTCCCCTCTATCCCAGACCCCAGCACATGTGAACCAAGGCACCAGATATACTGAATGTTTGAGCTACATCAAACGTGTCACCTGTCTGTGTCCTTCCCCTCTGCTCCGGCTTGCGAAATGCTGCTCTTGCCAGCGTATTATTGAACTTGTAACCTTAGGCTCATAGACAGTATGCTCCGCTCATTTATCCTGTTGACAAATGGCTATGATGCAGTCACATATTGAGGAAGACATGTCCGTTTAGAGCATATTGAGCTCTCTGCTGGTTTTCCTCTCACTACCTCACTACACTGTCATGCACTGTCATGTTTCTACAGTACTCAAATGAGGTTCTGAGAGTATTTGGATGGGTATTAATGCTCTTCTTACACCGTTCCTCCACAGCTGTGCCACGCACCAGCGCAACGCAGTGCAGCTCTGTGCCCGAGCCGCGATTCGGCCGGCGAATTGGCAATGACTTCGCCGTGGGCGCCAGCGTGACGTTCGAGTGCACCCCCGGCTACACGCTGCACGGCTCGGCCGCCATCCGCTGCGAGACGGTGCCAGACGCGCTGGCCCAGTGGAACGACACGCTGCCCACCTGCGTGGGTTAGTCTCGCAACGTTCGCACACACCTCCCGACACGTCGCGCCACGCGAGAAGAGGGTGACAAGAAAGTTCATCAAGGCGTAATGAAGAGCGAACAGGGGCCCTTGAAAGAGGCTTTTTGGCAGCTCGCGGGTTGCCGGTTTCTTCCTCGGAGGTGAAGTGGGTTAATTAGCCGAGCCGCATGAGTTAGCAGGCGGAAGCAAGCGGCTCGCGGGAGTGAGAGGGTGGGAGGTTGGAGGACACCACGGTCCCTTAATGCAGGCGGGAGCGGGGCTTCCTCTCAGCCACACGCACGGTCATTTCTAAAGAGCACAGTGTCAGAAGAGCCTGATAAGTGGGCAGACATAGACAAAATGCTGTTTTTGTCTCTTTCTCATCCCTTTTTCTATTCCCTCACTCACTCTCTGGGACTTGTTGCTCATCTATTAGTGAGTGGATCCATTGTGGTCTGTCTTAAAGCTGCAGTGTTGGGAGTTGCTGTCTGCTGTCTGTATGCTGGTGTTCTCATCAGTAGCACATGCCCAGCCTTGCTTTGTTTTACTCCTTTTCCTGATGTTTTCCAGCAGAAAGAGCAGAAATATGAAATCTTGATCACCTGGGCACATGCTGCATTCTATATATCAGTGTTAAAAAATGAATGAGCCTGAAATTGCTATCAAGTGGATTTGTTTAATAATTAAAGCATCTGGAACAGATATATTGAGTCCTCCTTCATATCTCTACTCCTCTTCCTATCTTGTCTTTTGCGCTCTCTCATTCCCTCTTTCTCAGACGTTCCCTCTTTATCTTTGTCTCCATCTCTCTCCTTTTCTTACACTCTCTCTCCCTGCATCTTCCTTTTCCTTTACATTCCTCCTCTGTGACTTTTCTCTCTTTTCTCTCTCTCTCTCTCTTTCTAACATCAATCAGTGTGTCTATACCTGCTCTTCGCTGCTTAAACAAAGTGATTGGCTCTGACCTCTAGATTAGCCTTTTATCCATGACAGATAGAGTACCACAACGCCCAGGCTGGGGGTAAAAGACACACGTCTCATCTCACAGGGTTAGACAGCAACACTTTTGCTATTGGCAGGGCCACTCTAGCTTTAAGACATACAGGACAATAACAGGGTATTCAACAAACAGTAGAAATAGCCATGGACCACTGAGAGACAGACGCACATGGCACTCAATATTGGGTATTTGCTTTCTTTTTTTCATTGAAATTTAAAATCGAAACCCTCTAAATATGGTAGAAATATGAAATGCTCACCTAAAACATTATAGATATTAGTATTAGATATATTTGCTTCTATCACTAGGGCCTCTAAACTTGTTTTTAAAACGTTCAATGTTTTTAAATATATATTATAAAAATGAATAAATGACATTGCATCATACTTTGGCATTGGGGGAAGGAAATTTGTTTTATGAGTAAACAGAGTTATGCCTGCAGCTCAAATACTTTCTTTTACTTTACTTGCTCAATTAAAATCACTATTTTAGATAAATGAAACAATTTTTTATTGCTATTGGTATATGAAATAAATCTTCTTCCTTCTTTATTATACACACTGTGAAGTACATAGCAGTCAGGAGGCAGCAGGACCTGAAGCTTTTTTACAGGCTTCATGCAGGGCTACTCCGTGCTCTGACCATATCTCTCTGTGGGGGATGGTTTGCCTTGGCAGTGCCGTGTGGAGGGGTCCTGACAGCACGAAAGGGCACCATACTGTCTCCAGGTTACCCTGAGCCATACGACAACAACCTCAACTGTGTGTGGAAGGTCTCAGTACCCGAGGGAGCCGGGATACAAGTGAGTGAAGCAGGCGTGTTTGAGGCCCCACATGAAATGTTGGCCATTAGGGGCACCATGAGAGGAAAAGTGAAAACGTCAGTAAAGGGACTTCATAGTATCTGATTGATTATGTATGAAGCAAATATTTAGTTTACAAATGAAAGAAACATATTTTTTTGTTTGATCTTTTCATTTGGTTTTATAATTTTGTTTGTTGAATTATGGAAAGGTGGGATGTGTGTGTGTTTTTGTTTTTTTTATTCTTAGGCCTCATCTGTGCTGTGCGATGAAATGCTAGCGGCTGTTTGACTGTTGCGTTCACTATATTGCTGAACTTTCGTGGTTATTTTGAAAATATTTTTAAACTAGATCCAAGTTGTGAGTTTTGCCAGTGAGCACAACTGGGATTCTCTGGATTTCTATGATGGAGGTGACAACAACGCGCCCAGACTGGGCAGCTATTCAGGTAAGACACGCTCCCAACTGAACCCAGTTCTGGACTGGTCAACATCACATCAAGCACTGGTTAACTAAGATCTTGTGTTTTTCCTGCTTTTACAGTGTTTTCAAAGGCGCCCGTGACTTCCTTGCTACATTTTCGTGTTTTGTGTGTCTCAGTTCTATGCAAATGATGCATATCATTTGATAGATTTGTTTAATAAATGTATTTATTTATTTATTTAAGAGTACCAAATAATTTCCAAGATTTCAGAAGATGAGATGATTCTGTTTTTTACGGTGTTCCCATCTATTCTGGCTTGATCTCATTAAGTGACTCTTTTAAGCATTGAATCTTTTACAGACAGCTGAGATCTGAAAAGTGCATAATGTAGTCGGCATGCTTATTTACACATTTATTTATTCCTTTGTTCATTTTGTTCATTAGTTAGTTATTTTATTTGTTTATTGGTCAGGGACACCGTGTGTTTATCAGTTCAGAGATGAACGTGCCAGTGTTGGCAAAGTTTTAGCAGAACAGGGCGAGGCCAGATGTTACAGAGCAGCAACAGCTCAATCTGTGTTTAAGTAAAATGAGATCATAGCCAGCAGCATTTGGCCCTTGGTTATGGCACTACTACATGTCACCATGGCCCACTGATTTGTGAGGCGGTTGCTCACAAACAACAGAAACCTGTGGGTGGGTGCCAAGCAGCCTTTGGAGCTAATGGTTAGCATGCTGGATAAGCACCTTTAACTAGCTGAGAGGACAGTACTGCCTTTCACCTCGAGCTTAAGGTACATTGGCTTAAAACAATAAGCTGCACTTTAGAGATGTACAGAGTGGCAGTAGAACAGCACAGACTGTCCACTCACTGTCTACACTGTGGAGAACTGATTGAGTGACTTTTTTTTTTAAAGATCCATTTAGATTTGCATTTATATCCAGTTAGGTCCATTTAGTTTGCAATACAAATTCTGTCTTAAGGCAAAATATTTATGTGTAAGTTCATGAATGAATTTGTATGGTTTTGCAATGCTGAGATATTTTTGTCCTGGTCACTTTAAATTGGATTTTGCAAGTCAAAATGTCTGCTTGTTCACTGGGGAGTTTACCAACACAGTAGTACACTTAGTATTCCCATTTGTGCCTGACTTTAGCAGTAAAGAGATTTACATTGTCTTACATCTTCAAATGCCTTTAAAGAATTTCAACATTTGTTAACCTATATGTGCTGGGTTCGAAAATATTGCTACCTCTTGTGTTTCAGGGACAACCATACCACAGCTGCTCAACAGCACATCGAACAACCTTTACCTGAACTTTGTATCAGACATCAGTGTGTCAGCAGCGGGCTTCCATCTGGAGTACACAGGTAGAGTCCAACGGCAGTGTCCTGCCTCCCCCCACAACTCATTCCTTATTGAAGAGGTAGACTGCTCAACTCTGGTGGCATGCGACTCGTACCAACAAATAAATAATTAAACACATACCTGCAAAACACTTGGGATGCGATTCTCCCACATTGTTATGCATCAGTGTGCAAGAAGGACACAGTCATGTGACAGGAAGACAATGCTCCACATGTCCATATGCAAATCTACATATTCACCATTTTTCTTGACCAATCCTTGTTGTTCTTTAATCAAAATTACTCAAATCTCCACTCTGACCTGAAAATACATGGTCATCTGTTCCCCCAGGGGTTTCTATTAGCAGAACATTTAAGGACATGTTTTCTGTGATATAACAGCTAGTGGCAGTGCCCTAGTCCAGCTTTACAGCCGGCAGGCCCTGCTGGCATGTAATAAAATGCATGGAAATGAGACAGGTGAGCCAAGTCCCCTAATTTCCCCCCAGAAGTTGGCCGCATAATCTGGCTGCAGGATGATGTTGGAAAGGCCACACCTGCTGTGCATAAAAGCTGCCAGGCATCTGTATTTGTATCCATAAAATAATAATCCAGAAAACAGCACCTCGGCCCTGTGCTTAGAGGCTATAAACGTCCTCATATCCTCAATGGCACTGCAGTAGAAACAGAAGTGCAGTGTGTTCTAATACCGTGCTTAAAAGCCTGTTTTCCAGTCACTGGTTTACAATCCCCATCGACAGTGCAGTTTAACTCAAAACTAAACCTAATGAAAGTCCAGTGACCATCCCTAACAAGTTGCCACTTATGAAATGTTACCATAACTGTCCCTGCTGTTCTGTGCTGAATTCATTTTCATGTGTCCATAGCTATTGGTCTTGATTCCTGCCCAGAGCCTCAGACCCCTACTTATGGGATTAAAGTGGGAGACCGTTACATGGTGGGAGATGTAGTTATGTTCCAGTGTGAGCAAGGATATTCTTTACAGGTAAAGAGTTCTTCTTTGCCAAGGCTATTGCCACATCGATGATAATTCCATGACATTATTTTTAATTACATAATCTTTTTGTTTTATACTACACTTGAGATTTATTTAAACATTTCATTGAAAACTGAAAAATGTGAAAGAGCAATATTATTTTATAATATTCCTTTTGTTTTTAACAGGGAAATGCTCACATAACTTGTATGCCTGGACCAGTGAGGAGGTGGAATTACCCTGTACCACTCTGCCTTGGTATGGATATTTAATAGATTACAAACTCCACATGCCATTTATACATAGACCAGTCCAAGTCTGAATCTTGGTATGGATATTTAATGGATTACAAATTCCACGAGCCAATTATAGATGGACCAGTCCAAGTCTGAGTCTTAAATCACTGACTGACACTGACATTGGGATTTTCTCTTAATCTCTGCCTAAGAAACCTGCCCTTTTTGGACCTTTTGAGGATCTTCCACATAAGCCACTTGCTGGCTGGAGGCTTTTTATGCTTTAGAAAACCAGTCATGTCCAGATTCTTGGCTGTGATGGATTAACAGATGCCATAAAAAGGAGTTTGGGTGTAATGTCGGGTTTGTTTTGACACATTTATATTCCTCCACTGTATACTTGGTTCTTAAATTCATAGCACGGCTGTGTTTCTGTGTGATCCACTGAAGAACATTGGAGTGGATGGTGTGCTGTTTACTCCTGTGGTGCGTTTCATGGGGAGCCCCATCACATGGTCCAGATCTGCTTCATTTATCCATCTCATACCAGTTGGTTAAGCCACAGTGAAGCTGAAAATGCTGAAATGGTCAGCTCAGTAATTAGCTCAGCTGATTCCTCATACCTTTAAGGAAAACAGTCCCAGATGCTCTCTAGTAGAATTGGTAACACTCAAACAGTGCTTCTTGTTCAGCTCAGATTAATGCTGGAACATCTCTTAGCTTGATCGAACATAATATAGATTAATGTAACAACACAAAAACCTAGCATTTTTTCTTAATAACTGGGTAAGTTGCATGGAGTGGGTTTTACTTAAACAAATGAGGTTAATGTTATCCTTGGGTAGACTGACAAAATGCTCCATGTGAGTAAAAGATTATCCTCTCATCTTTTTCAGGGCTGTTTTAAATCATAATGGAAGCTAGCTGAGCTAATTCTCAGCAGCCCAGAAAAAGCACATACCACTTCAAATTCATTATGTACTTTTCTCCTTTGGCAGGTTTTCACAGGAAATATTCACATACATTTTTTTCCTTTTTTTAAACACTAGAGGAACTGCAAATAAATCAGACCCATGGCAGGTTTTAGATGAACTCTAGTGTTAGGCAATTTTCACCAGAGAATCTGAAAGTAAAATCTAATCCAAGTCTTGACTTAATACATTTCTAGGCAAACAGCCCATAGAGCTGAATTAATACAAATTAATTAAAAGTATCAAAATGATGATGACAACCACCGGAAATAGCATCTGTGTGATGAGCAGATGGCATGAGAGACCGAGGAAGTTGCTTTAGAGATAAATGTAAACATTTATGGAGACAGAACGTATAAATGGTCAGCGTCAGCTGCATGCGCTTGGACGTGCGGGGAGGTTGGACTGGGATTGTGACAGCCTTGCACACGGCCTGGCATGTGGGACCTGATGGACTAGACCATTAGCATGAGCAAAGAGGGGTAAACAGAAAATAATGAGGCTGATCATATTCTCCATAATGGATTTGAAGGGTAAAAGTGTGCAAGGATCCTCCCCTTGTGTATGAGGTGGGTGTGGCCCAGTTCCAGGTGTGTGTGTGTGTGTGTGTGTGTGTGTGTGTGTGTGTGTGTGTGTGTGTGTGTGTGTGCGTTCATGTATGCATGTGGGTGTGTGTGCGTGCACGTGTGTTTGTGTGTGGGTGGGCGTGTGCATGCGTGCACATATGTGCGTGCACATTTGTGTTCATCTGCTCTGAAAGCTCTTGATTTCACAATGCTTCACAGGGGATTCTAAATGGAGGTTTGTTCTGTGGCTGATTTGATGTGAATTTTCACTCTCGGATGCCATCGAGCCTCCCCCTGTTCCTGGAGCAGTGCCTGTGTGCAGCAGGCTCCTCCTATGAGACCACCTCCCTCTCTGTTTTGCACCTGCTAGATGCTTTTGAAAAGTTTGTGGCTGATCCAGGATGCCTTGTTTATCTTCTCTATTCCCTAGGCACGTGTCTGATTGGGTTTTGTCCCTTGTCCTGCCTGACTCCCTCTAGGTTCTCATTCCTTTGAAGGTGTGCTTTCATTACCGAGACGTGTGCTCACACCCCGCAGCTCGGCTGCTGCCAAACTTGGCCCTTTCAGACTGAACTTTCTGGCCCTGATAAGCCCTTTATTGTAGCAGGAAATTTCACTGCTTTCCTAGTGGGCAAATCCTTCACTGTCACAAACCAGATGATGTCAGTGGTTCTTGGTTCTTCCAGGTGCAAAACACAAAGGAGGGGAGGAAAAAATGTTGCCATTCATATCAGGATTCAATCAGGTCCCAGCAAGCATCTGTTCTTTTTGTTCCTATTTAACACTCCACCACCCTGCTTTGAGGTGTCGGCAGTCCAACTTGCCTCCCAGCTAGTTAGCATTAGGGTCGCTTAAGAATAACCAAGATGTAAGGCAAAGGAGGTCTATGCTAATTTCCCAGCTGGAGGAAATTGATCTGTTACTATGATGGATGAGCTGTATTCCATTTGTCTTAAGCCTGCCGGGTTTTCTAATGGTACAGAAATGTATGGTGAATGCTTTGTGAATCATCAAGACAGTATCTGTACTACGTACAGTTTGTGATTCAGCCCGGGACTGAGTAACGGATGGCAGTGGCTTGATGAATGGAGCTTAAAGCGCTGGTCTGCTGATTGAGATCAACACAATGAGTGTGTTTGGCACTGATTTTCTTTTAGACGTCATGCTGGTCATAAAAAGGCTCCTTTATGAATGTCAGCAGATAAGAAGCAAATGGGCAGTAACAAGACTAAAGTATTATAGAACTATTAAATGGTGAAAACACCTTTTTTTTCTTAATGTGAACATTGTTCTTCTCCGTAGCTCAGTGTGGGGGGTCCATGACTGAAGTGAGTGGTGTGATTTTGAGCCCTGGCTATCCTGGTAACTACCCCAGTGGACTGGACTGCACCTGGACTGTCACCTTACCCATTGGCTTTGGTATGCCTAACTTTTATGGGACCTCATTGGCTGGTTTATGGGAAACATTGTTGCTTGTTATTTATTACTTCCTTAGAAATGTAGCACCATGTTGTAACTGCATACATTTACTGCATACATTGTTAGAAATGTATATAAATTGTCCACGTTGAAGCACTGAATCCATTACTGACAAAGATTTAAAAATGATAAAAGTATATTGCAACAAAATCAATCACACAGGTGAAGTAGAATGTAATTGCTTTCCCACACACCTCGGGTTCAAGAGGGTGTAATAACTGTGTAGTGTTGCATTTTGAAATGTTTCTTCAATCAGGGATCCACCTGCAGTTCTTGAACTTCTCCACTGAGGCTATCCATGACTATCTGGAGATCCGGAGCGGGCCAGCAGACACCAGTACCGTCATTGACCGGTTCAGTGGGCCACAGGTGCCAGAGCTCCTGTTCAGCACCACCCATGAGACCAGCTTCTTCTTCCACAGCGACTACTCCCAGAACAAGCCTGGATTCCACATCACGTACCAGGGTGAGGTCCACCTCTGTTTATACTGCTGAATGGGCTCTTCACCCTTCACAGAGAAACGCTGCATATCCTTAAACAGCAAAGCCTTGTGTCAATCAGAAAACACCTAATAGAGGAAACTCATCATTTACCTGTTTTTAAACAGAATAAACCTATAATGGAAACTTTTAGCAAGAAGCAGGATCTGTTAATGAAGCTTATCTTTTCAAAGCCATGCACTTCATGCGTGTGGAGTTTTCTACCCATTCATTTCCTCTTAATGACCGTCATCTGTTAGCTGTCATGCCTTATTAATTTAAACATTTAAATGGTAAATGTTCACACCTTTAGTCTGAGCAAAAGTGACATTTAGTTGGGAAAGTGTATTAATGTGAAGCAGGATGCCTCACGGGGAGGAGAGGCTGCAGAGACATGCCGGTGCTGCACATCCTAAAGTCTCAGGAGTGAAGATCCTTGTTTTATAGAAGCACATCTCTCATGCTAGCAGCCAGGATGCTGGAGAGTTTGGGATTTTTATGTAACTGAGCTAAAAAAAAAAAAAAACAGATTTTTATGTCATGTGAACACAAACTTCTAAACTGTGCATAGTTCAAGTTCATTTACATAAGCCATAAGCATCAAGCACTGTAACTGTTCAGCTGTAATTATTACAGTTTCAATGAAAAAAGGAGGGTTATGAAGGGCTTTGAAATACATTTATCTCGTGAAAAAAACATTTTCTGTCTCCGAGACGTAGCTTCACAACAGTCTTGCTCATCACCCTCTGTGTGTTTATGCTGCTGCTTTTGCTTTATCTCCAGCTTATCAGCTGCAGAGCTGTCCCGACCCTCGACCCTTCCGCAACGGCATCGTGATCGGAAACGACTTCAGCGTTGGCATGACGGTATCTTTTGAGTGTCTGCCCGGCTACTCTCTCATCGGGGAGATCTCTCTCACCTGCCTCCATGGCACCAGTCGCAACTGGAACCACCCCGTGCCACGCTGTGAAGGTGACCACGCCACGATGCTGCGTTAGACTCAAACCTTCTGATTAATTGTCTCTAGCCTCGCTTTTTATGCTGTACTCATAAGGGTCAGGGTCTGCTATAAAAAGAGGGCATTGCTCCATTCAGTGCGGTGATAGGGTTTCCAAATTGAATGACCCCAGTTTTGTGTGCTTGCTGTTTTTCATTTGAAACAGATATGAAATCTAACATTAGTTAGTCCTTGTCTATAAAACCAAGCAGTAGGCTGACATAAGGGATATGCTTAAGGCTTTGGTTCTCATTACTTCAGGGATATTATAAACCTCAGGGATATTATAAAACCCATCTTTTAAAGTTAAATGCTGGCATGCGTCCCTGTGCTGAAAGCACCTGCCCCTTGGCTTTTGAGTCAACAACCTTTCTCCCCATCTTTAAAATTGAAGTTGTAGGTAAATGGTTGATGTGCTACATTAGCAGAACTTTTTAATTTGTCATGGTAGTTTAATGGGCAACAGTCAGATCACTGTGACTTATCTGACCCCTATAAAGCTTTGTGCGGAGGAAACATCACCTCCATGAACGGCACCATCTTCTCCCCCGGACACCCGGCCGAGTACCCCAACTTCCAGGATTGTGTGTGGAGTGTGAGGGTGCCCCCTGGCCACGGCATCTACATCAACTTCACCGTCCTCAGCACAGAACCCATTTATGACTACATCACTGTGTGGTAAGAGTTCAAATGCGTCCCATTAACATGTCACAGTAATGGTGTACTTAATAAGGAATCAATTAATATTCAGCAACTGATCAATAACAAACAGCATTGTCAGAGCAGGTCAGCTAATCAAACAGAGACAAACAGGCCAGCTCTGCCGAGAGGCTTGGTTGATTGTGTGTCTAAAAGGGGTAATGAATGTGCAAGCCTGAAAGAGCATCAGGCCTCTGTAGGCCCGCGGGACTGCCATGAAAAGATCAGTCTCTGTAGGGCATATCCAATACCACTCTATTAGCAGCGCTAAAGGACAACCACATGTGTGTTAGCAGGAAAACTACAGGCATATGAAACACGCCTCCAGCACTAGCAGCCGAGCTGTTTGTCACACGGCTTGTTTTTGTACACCATCTCTTCACATTTATAGCAAAATTAAGATCCAGTCTTGATACAATGAGGTCTTTGCTAAAGCATGTTCTGCCTAAATGAATAATGAAAATGGTGGTTCTATAATAGCATTGTACGTTTCCTCTGTTAAAGAATTGGGTGGGGCTACAAGCATTATTTTTGTTCTAAACATGAGAATGGAAGATTATGAAAATGCTCATGAAATATGTGTTCCTGAAATTGCTGGCATGAAACTGGGTCCTCCATTTTGTTTACGTGTTCAGACATTTGGAGGCTTAATTAAACAAATTTTTTAAATCTTTGCATTTCCATTCTAATTTGCATTCACATTTGCTCTAAGCTTTGACTCTCCCTGTAGGTAAAAGCTTTGCCAATTAGATGCACTTCTGAATTATTACTATAGCTACCGTTTGTCTTTGTGGGAAAATAGCTAATTTTGTGTAAAGCTATTATCATGCAGATGTATAGATAACTCTGAAGGAAAACTTCAGAAAGCCTAATTCCAAGGATTTTTAAAGTTAATACCTTCCAAATGGCAATTATTAAAGCAACACAAAAATGAACAATTAAATACAGCAGAATAACAATCCATAACATTCCCAAGGTTTGTAACGGTATTTGTAATGCAGACCGGTTGTCTAGCCAGACGTGCAGAGAGAGTTGTCTGTGATTGTCGATGTGTTGTTCTGTTGGAGTGGTACAGCAAGCTTGGTAGGTGAGACTTGCAGCTGTGGGTTTGTCCAGCTGGCTAGTTTAAAGAGCTGTGCTTTCTGGGTAATTTTTCTTCGTAGTGCCGTGACACTGCTGTTGCGTGGTGCATGTTATAATGGACCACAGGAAACAGTTTGACTCTCAGTAATTAATGTCTATGGAACAATCTTGCATTAGAGGTCCTTTTTGTTTGAGAGAAATTCTACAGGGTCCTTTTATTTATTAATGTTGTCTGCACATTCTCCACAACCAACAGCTTTAAATAATGTATCTTATGCTGACGTAGAGAGCACATTACCGATGTGTTTTGCTTCTGATTTTTATTTTTATATATATATATATATATATATATATATATATATATATATATATATATATATATATATATATATATATATATATATATATATTTTGGGAGGGGGGTACTTTTGGTTTATTTATTTATTTGCTTTTATGCTGCCCCTCAGCCTCAGATTGCAGTTGTTATTTGTTTCTGCATCTGTAAACCCACAACTGTTGAGAAAGACACAAATGCATGCACACACACACACACACACACACACACACACACACACACACACACACACACACACACACACACACACGCACTCCTTCACCTCTCGCATCAGTTCCTTATTGTGTTGCACCCGGTGGCCATCTCATGTGTTAGAGGTGACCCAGATAAAAGACTATTTTGCTAGCTCATTAGTCCAGTGAAATGGTACGTGGACAGGAAGCTGCTCTCTCTCCCGTACCAGGGCCTGCCCCTGCAGGGCATGGACCCACAGGCACATCTGCACCACATCTGACACGACCCGGCAGCTTGGCTTTGGGGTCAGGCTTAATTTTTACACTTATCTGGTGGGTGCAGATGTCACGTCATGTTTGAACAGCATTAATCTTCGAGCCAGGAATCTGTAATCCCATGTGTCTCAATTGAGATTCTGGGCACAAGCAGCTTCAACCATCAGCCAGAAAACCACCTTCGCGTTCTGAAACTATTTCTGCTAAATGAAAAAATAGTAGCAGGTGTAAGCTATAATAATAATAATAATAATAATAATAATAATAATAATAATAATAATTTATTAAATATGTTTTATGGTATATATAAATGAACTTATATATACCAAAAAATTCTAAATAATTCGTATGTAAGTGTACCTTCATATATTCCAGCAGTGCTATGCAAAAGTATCTGGAAACCAGTCAGTTTTGCCTTTGAATCTAGCTATAGCCAGGTTTGACTCGGTTTTGTCGCTGTGACAGGGATGGACCAGACCAAAGCTCACCCCAGATCGGCCAGTTCAGTGGGAACACGGCCCTGGAGTCAGTCTACAGCACCTCCAACCAGATCCTCATCAAGTTCCACAGCGACTTCAGTGGCAGTGGCTTCTTCGTGCTGAGCTACCATGGTGAGTGGACCGCACCCTTCCTCCCCCCCGTGTTCAAAAATGGCGCACGATTCAGGTAATTCTGTGGTGTACAGCACTTTTGTAGATTAGCACTCATCTGTGCCATCCACATGTATGTGGGAGCCACTCTGTGTGCACAGCGGCCGCGGATACTGGGCACAGAGGGCACCTGCACTGATTGTATTGACATAAACAGATCAGGCAGCTGAGCTAGCGGACGGGGCTGATCGCTGTCTGCCTGTGTTTATGATTTGCGACATGCTCCCATATCGATCCCCGGCCAGCGGAGGTCGGCAGACACAGCTAACGAGTTCCACGCTCAGAGGGGCGACAAGGCTTACCTACTACTGCAGTCAATTAACTACAGGACCAGCAGCACCGTAGATACAGCTGCGTTTATGCACTGTAGATATAGCTGTGTTTATGCACTGTAGATATAGCTGCGTTTAGGCACTGTGTTTTTACACTACTGTATAGATGGCTGTTTTTCAGACTATGTTACCCCTGTGGACATGAGAACTTTTATTTTTCTTTTACTCATTAAATGAAACATTTATGTCAGTGATTCAGATTTGAAATGAAGTGTTTTATTTTCTCTGAAATAAGTCTGGCTTGGGAATTGCCTGTCTGAACATTCTATAGCTTGTGATACGCAATTGTAGCGTAGAGAAGACTCCACATTCACAGGGAGGTCATCTTGACCTGAATGAGTTTTGCTTTCATTCTGTTTAATGTCCGTTTGACTTTAAACCACAAAATCTCCCCTCAGCTGCTCAGTTGAGATATTTATCTGACGTCCTGCATCCTGTGTAATCAGATACATGGGAAGCATTGGGAAATGACCATCTCCAACCCCACTGTGTTAAACACCACATATCACCAGCATGCACCAAATCAGCGTAGAAGAGGGTCTCGCCGTGCGATCAAGAGGCCGAGGCGCACTTGTGACTGCGTGTGCGTTCACGCCAGGTTTATTAGCACTGGTTTAATCAGTCGATCTCAAAGGACACCAGAGAAGCACCTGGAACGGGCGACACCCCGGCGTAAAGACCTCAGCCTGCTGCCGTAACCGCGGCCGTAGGAAGCATCGCTGGAGAAAACAAGCACGACTACTGTCTTCATCACCAACATTCCCCTCCCCCCCGTCCGGAGCTCTTGCTTCCTGATTAGAGAGGGAAATGAAGAGCCTCTCACGGAGGCTAATGGGGAACTTCAGCATGTGGCTGCCGTCGAGGGCCTCCGCCTCGTCTGGAAGCCCCGCCCCCAAGCGCCCCTCGCCTCTCGATGAGTGCCGTCACCGCGCGAGCGTCTGAGGTCTGAGCTCGGCTCTTCGTTACGTGAGACGAGGTGACGCGGGGCCAGATGAAGCTCATCAACCTCCAGCTCCCCTCATCAGACCGTCACGGCCCGCGCTGGTTAGCTCATCCGGTCTGCTTCAGGGTCCCAACCATGTGGTCCATTAACACCAGAATAATTAACACTCCAGATTATACAGGGTGATGCTTATAGTAATTAACATCAGTACATGTTGTTATCTATATATACCATGCAAGAAATTGTGATGTAGTAATTGCAACATTGACCTACCGGTCACAGATCTTTCAAGAATAAAAGTTGAATTACTTGTGTTCTTGGAAAGTGAATAAACCATTATGTGCTTCAGTGCTTATTTTGTGTATTTAGCCTTTGTAAAAAGTGTTCTACAAGAGTTGCAATCCCTCTGTTGTTCCACTGCTGGTGTTGAACGTGTGGTGCAAGGACACACACACAAACCTGAAAAATTGCTGCTCCCTCCCCGGAATGGAAAGTTTATTTAAGGCAAAAAAATAAAGATGAAGAGAGTGAAGTGGTTCCTCCCTAAGAGCGAGAGGAGCAGGTGTGATGAGTCAGCAGCTCCGCGCTGGGACACGGCGTCTGCCGAAGGAGCAGAGTATTACTGCCCCGCTGTCTCTCGGGACACCGCTCATGTTCTAACGCTCACATGGAGGAGAGGTGAGTGGACAGATGTGTATGTCATCAGCAGGAGCCAAGCTGGAGCTTGTGCTAGCCAATACACCCGCCGGACCAGGCCTGCGTGGACTAGATGTTAGCGGCCGATGGGTTGCGTTTCGGAGGTGGAGGGTTGCTGCGGTCAGCCCCTGCCTACAGAGGGCTGATCCTGCTGGGTCTCGCAGTGTCACCGTATTTAATCACATCATTAGGTGCCTGTGCAGGGGCTCCTGTCATTGGCCCCACCTCAGGCCTGCTCAGCGCTCCCACCGCCTCACCTTCTGTGACCCTTTCATGCAAATGAGCAGCCTAGGCAACAGTTCCCGCAGTTCCCGTGTGACGTGCCTGGATTTCTACAGAACTGTGTGGCCTCACCGTTTTGAACTCGTGTTCCTTTATGGTCCATTTCTCACCTCTTCAATGTCTTTTTTTTTGACACCCAGGATAAATAAATTGTGATTTTAAGCTTTTACAAACGATGCTCTCGGGTATCATGGCAGGTTTTCTCACACTTCCTCTTCTCTTCATGAACAGCTTACCAGTTGCGGGTGTGCCAACCTCCCCCAGAAGTGGCTAACGCAGATGCCCTGATGGAGGATAACGAATTTGAGATCGGTAGGAATCTTCATCTCTTATTGACCTCAAAGATTACTGGAGGAAAACCCCTCTAGAAGAAAGTCCTCTTACATATATTTCTTCAGAAGGCATTTCTTTAGAAAAGCTTCCTCTAGAAAGTATTTTCTAGCACTCTAGCCTCTTGATTCCAGGGTTACTTTCTCATATGAAGCACAACCAGCCTCTCACTTAGAACATGCTTTCAGGTGATTCACCCTTTTGAAAATTTAAAAAGTGTAACTCACTTACTGACCAACACTGAACATGTTTCTGTCAGGTATCCTACAGTGGGGAAAATAAGTATTTAGTCAGTCACCAATTGTGCAAGTTCTCCCACTTAAAAAGATGAGAGAGGCCTGTAATTGACATCATAGGTAGACCTCAACTATGAGAGACAAAATGTGAAAAAAAAAGAGAAAATCATTTTGTCTGACTTTTAAAGAATTTATTTGCAAATAATGGTGGAAAATAAGTATTTGGTCACCTACAAACAAGCAAGATTTCTGGCTGTCACAGACCTGTAACTTCTTTTTTAAGAGGCTCCTCTTTCCCCAACTCATTACCTGTATTAATGGCACCTATTTGAAGTCGTTAACAGTATAAAAGACACCTGCCCACAACCTCAAACAGTCACACTCCAAACTCCACTATGGTGAAGACGAAAGAGCTGTCGGAGGACACCAGAAACCGAATTGTCGGCTGGGAAGACTAAATCTGCAATAGGCAAGCAGCTTGGTGTGAAGAAATCTACTGTGGGAGCAATAATCAGAAAATGGAAGACCTACAAGACCACTACTAATCTCCCTCGATCTGGGGCTCCACGCAAGATCTCAGCCCGTGGGGTCAAAATGATCACAAGAACGGTGAGGAAAAATCCCAGAACCACAAGGGGGGATCTAGTGAATGACCTGGAGAAAGCTGGGACCAACGTTACAAAGGCTACCATCAGCAACACACTACAACGCCAGGGACTCAGATCTTGCAGTGCCAGACGTGTCCCCCTGCTTAAGCCAGGCACGTCTGAAGTTTGCTAGAGAGCATTTGGATGTTCCAGAAGAGTATTGGGAGAATGTCATATGGTCAGATGAAACCAAAGTAGAACTATTTGGTAAAAACACAACTAGTCGTGTTTGGAGGACAGTGAATGCTGAGTTGCATCCAAAGAACACCGTACCAACTGTCAAGCATGGGGGTGGCAACATCATGCTTTGGGGCTGTTTCTCTGCAAAGGGACCAGGACGACTGGTCCGTGTACATGAAAGAATGAATGGGGCCATGTATTGTGAGATTTTGGGTGCAAACCTTCTTCCATCAGCAAAGGCAATGAAGATGAAACATGAGGAGATCTGCATGGAGGAATGGGCCAACATACCAGCAACAGTGTGTGCCAACCTTGTGAAGACTTACAGAAAACGTTTGACCTCTGTCATTGCCAACAGAGGATATACAACAAAGTATTGAGATGAACTTTTGTTATTGACCAAATACTTATTTTCCACCATTATTTGCAAATAAATTCTTTAAAAGTCAGACAAAATGATTTTCTCAATTTTTTTTTCACATTTTGTCTCTCATAGTTGAGGTCTACCTATGATGCCAATTACCGGCCTCTCTCATCTTTTTAAGTGGGAGAACTTGCACAATTGGTGACTGACTAAATACTTATTTTCCCCACTGTATGTCTATAAAGTATCTGTGGTAGAAGAATGCTTTGAGTTTACTCACTTCCATCCCTGCCGCCACTACCTAAGCCTGCTTGGTGTGCAGCTGCGGCCACTGGTCCTGTGACCTCTGCCCTGTGGTCACTGTGTGGTATGTTGATAGTGCTAGCGCAGTGTCTGCAGCAGGTGTGACTGCACTTCAGAACCATCCAGCCTCACTCACAGTCGGAGTTATAGAAAGTGGACCATTACAGTAAGTGAGATGGAACCACCTTGCCCATTGTCCAGAGACGTAGCCATCTGTGTGAGCTCTTCCACCTGGAATCGCACCCATACGTCATCTTGCTCACATTTGGCACCTGCCAACATGGGATTATTTTAGATTGGACCGTTTGGATGATGAAGGCAATGAAGAAGATTCACGAGCTTCTCGTCAGCCCATCAGAGAGGTGGACATTTCTGGTTTACAGCTCAGTGATCAACGTTTCAACTTTAAACGAATAAATACACGTCATCTTCATATCAGGGGCATCTGTCTCTATTAAAACGTTGTGAGTTAGCTGCCCCCCTTAATTAAACAGCCACTTAATCATCACACACTCCTTGCCTGTTTCTCCCTGTGTCTCCTAGGTGATATTATCCGTTATCGCTGCCACCCTGGCTTCACTCTGGTGGGCAGTGAGATTCTTACATGCCGATTGGGCGAGAGGTTGCAGATGGATGGCCCGCCTCCTGTATGCCAAGGTGAGCCTTCAAACCACCAGTCGTAGCTTCAGGACAGTCGTACATTCACTCTCTCTCTCCCTCGGGTAATGACCAAGATGAAAGTATCGTATTGCCTCGAGTAGCAGATGAAACTGTGTGTATGTGCGAGTCTTCGTGGAAAGCTAACCTTTTAGCTTCAGATGTCTCAGATATATCAGTGGCTATCATTTGTTGGTGTAGAGATGTGTTGACTCCAGCAGTGGGCCACAGCTCCGAGTTAAAGTGGAGACTGATGAAAGACCGTCGGTCCTGTCGTGTTTTCTGCTCTCTGTTTTGGAGGCACTGTGCAAAGCATTTCTTGCTGAGTTTAGAGCCTCAAACAGCTGCGGCCATTAATCTTTTAAAGCCCACTGTGCCTCCCTGTGAGGACGGCCCTCACTTTGCAAGAGTTTGTCCTCGGCTAAGATTCACGAGAGCGCCTGTGAACGGTGAACTCGCCGCACGAGCTCAGTGATTTGTTTTGCCCATTAAAGCAGAATTCCAAAGTGATGTAAACAAAGGAAGACAAAGTGAAATGATTTGTATCAAGTATTGCTAACAAATGTGGGGAAATGCACCAGTCACAGACCCTGAGATAAACGTGCTGGCAAATGGTCCTTACACCTTCTTCTGATGCACGGAATTTGAATGGAAAGAGTTCGTCTCGGGTGAGACTTGGGAGCTCTTTGAGAGTGCAAATCTGAAAGATTCGTCTTTTGTTGCCATGGCAGTGCAATGTCCCGCTCACGACGTGCGCTTTGACTCGACGGGCGTGATCCTGAGCCCTGGCTACCCGGACAGCTACCCCAACCTGCAGATGTGTTCCTGGAGCATCAGCCTGGAGAAGGGCTACACCATCACCCTGCACTTCGAGTCCTTTCAGACCGAGAAGGAGTACGACATTCTCGAAGTCTACGATGGTAAACCACGTATTTTACAACTTGTGCTTACGTCGTATGTAACTGTATCGTACAGGCTGAAAAAGTGACCTTACCTACTACAATGGTAAGTGTTCAGATACTGATATCAGCTCGTTGTGACCTAGCCCCAGTCCTTTGATGATGGGTTTTGACAACTTTTTTGACAACTTTTTGTTGGGATAAACAAGTGGTGTTGAAGCTGAACCAGCACTGACCATCCCTGCCGTCATCACCGTGTTTGCTGTTATGTATGGATTGGTGAATGCATGCAGAATGCAGTATGGACATTGTTCAAGGCAAGAGTTGTCGAGAACCAGTAGGGGATTTTTTAAAATCAGAAATCCAAGATCTTGGTAAACTGTGCAGCTGTATAAGCTGTGTGTACATTTATTGGCTCTAGCATCTCAGCATCTCTGGTTTTTATCTGTTTTATACTCCACTGAAGCGCCATGAAAAGGCAAAGATAAAACGTGAAACTTGAAATGATACTAATCCATCAGGGGAGCGTATTTCATGCCAGATTATTAGTAGTCATGTTGGACCTTGTTTTTAAGTCTTTTTAACTTTATCTGTACATTTGATCTTGTGCCATCGGCTTATTTTGATTTTCACACTACAAAGTGACTGCATGACTTTTTGTCTCAGGCTTTATCCATCTCTCTGCCTCCCTCAACCCCTCTGTTTCCCCCCACCTCCCTACTGCCCCCTCCCTACTGCCCCCCGTACCCCCCACCAACTCTCTCTCTGCCTGTCATTTTGTAAGGTCCTACTATTCACAGTCAGACACTGGCCACTCTGAGTGGTGACCTCTCCACCCCTTTCAACATCACGACCACTGGCCACCAGCTCCTACTGCGCTGGTCAGCTGACCACGGCACCAATAAGAAGGGCTTCCGCACCCGCTATGTCGGTGAGTATCAAAGTATGTATCCATTTAAATCACTTTTTCACTTGCACGTTTCTTTCTGCTCCTCAATCTGAGCAAGCATGTGGATACAAGCATGGTGTGTGTGTGTGTGTTTGTGTGTGTGTATGTGTGTGTGTGTGTGTGTGTGTGTGTGTGTGTGTGTGTGTGTGTGTGTGTGTGTGTGTGCAGGTGTGTGTTTGTGTGCGTGCACAATTATCTTTTGTCATGTGTGAATTTTAATACACTCTATACACAAACTCCCTTACCTTTATTAGGAACACCATAGTAATGGACCCCCATTAAGGACCCCCGTTAACTCACAGAATGCCCTGTGTAATTAGTGAGCTGATGCATGACAAAGCGGTGGACGGTACTGTCCTCCTGGTGTGTTATGCTGTCCTCTGAGTGAGTTACGCCGCCCTCTAACTCCGCACAAGCTGTATCCTGACTGGATGCTGTGACTGGCCATGTGACCAGGGGAAGACTTGCCTGTCGAGTAGGAATCTGCTATGATGAAAATAAGGAGGGAAACGGGGGGGAAAAGCTTGTTGGAAACATTTCTTTAAGATATCGGTTCATGTTGACGTGACTGCATAATGTAATTGCTGCAGATTTTCCAGCTGCAAATCTCCTGTTCTACCACATCCCAAAGGTGCCACTGAGGAGCCACAGATGTGCGCTGAACTCACAGTCATGGTTATCGCACCACTTTAAGATGAACTGTGCTGTGGGACATGGCGCGTTATCGTGCTGGAAACAGCCATTATACGGGTAAATGGATGCCCATAGTCTGCAGCAACTCTCCGCTAGATTGTGGCATTCAGACGATGCTCGACTGGCATTAGATGGCCCAGTGTGTGCCAAGAAAACATTCCTTACGCCACTGCACCAGTGACACCAGCCTGAGCTGCTAACACATGGCATCCATGGATTTATTCTGTTCATGCCAAATTCTGATCCTACTATCTGCATGACAGAGCAAATTAAGATTTATCAGTCTAGGCAATGTTTTTCCAATTTTCAACTGTTTGAGTGAGTCTGTGTGCATTGTAGCCCCTGACTGTCCTGTTTCAGCGAGTCTGTGTCCACTGTAATCGGGGACTGTGGTTCTTTGATCAGACTCCGCTGTTGGAACCGATTCACCTGATTCAAAATGTTGCAGTTATGAGATTCTTTATCTGCTCAGCATGTTTGTAAAGAAGGACTGTGTGAGGTACCATAACCTTTCTGGTCAGTTCGTACAAGTTTAGCTGTAGTATAGCTCCTCTGACCTCTGTGAGGTACCATAACCCTCCTGTCAGTTCGTACCACTTTAGCTGTATTATAGCTCCTCTCACCTCTCTCTCTCCAAAAGGTGCTTCAACCCACAGACCTGCCGTTCACTGCCTGGTATTCACACCACTGTGTGTAAATGGTAGAAATGTGAAACTTCCAGGAGATTAGGACATATTTATGAACTTCTCAAACCGTCCTACCTGTCACCAATAGCCATGGACCATGTTACCTAGATCAAATTATTCTTCTTATTGATGTTTGATGTGAATAGTTGTAATTTCTAGGCCAGTGAGGGCATATTGTTGCCACTGCTCTGCTGCCACCTGATTGGATAATTACACGAATGAGCAGATGTTGCTAATAAAGAGACCAATGGGTTGCTCCACTAATATAGAGAGTACATTACTGATGCTGTACACTTCCTGACAGGCCCTGTCAAATACACACACGCACAGCTCTGAAGGATTTTCTTTTGCCTTTTGTCATTTTTACCCAAGAGGGAAAGTGTGGGCACTCAGCTTTAAAATGTCAGAGTACGGTTCCACTGTGTGATAGAAATGGCCTTGCCAGTGCCGCTGTATGCTGCGCACACTCCTGCAGTCGTCACGGTGATGGGGGCATGGCCCACTGGCCCAGCCCAGTTCTGTATTAATGTTACTACAGATGCCACTCGAGATGTCACTAAGAGCCCGGGGAGCCCAACCACACACATTACTCTCACCCTTCAGTCCTTACCATATTTCCTCCCCATCCTAGTGTGTGTGTGTGTGTGTGTGTGTGTGTGTGTGTGTGTGTGTGTGTGTGTGTGTGTGTGTGTGTGTGGAGGGGGGGTTTGTATGCCTCAGGTTAGTGTTCGATCGTGTGTATGCATGAGAGTGTGAACACGACATGGTTGACTCTGTGTATCTCTGTGTAAAGAGGGCGTGTGCTTCTGTTGGACATCTGCAGAAGAGTGAAGAGGATGAGTGTGGACACACTGAGCAGGGCACTCTGGTCATCTCACAGAGACGATGTCTCTAGTGGCCCTTGTGCTTTCCCAGAGTGGACAGAGTCTATTATATTGCATCTCTTCAGGGGACAGGGTCAGAACCTTGTGACATATTGATGAATCTAATAATATTACTGCATTTTTTATAAAGACGTATTATTACTGGGTTGGGTTATTGCCCCCAGTGTTTTTCATGCACACAAACACAAACACACACACACACACACCCACACACACACACACACACACACACACACACACACACACACACACACACACACACATATATAAACCTAAACCAAATAATGCTGGCTCAAGACTAGGAATACTGAACCAAATATGTGATAATAGGAGAAGCCAGTATGTGTTCATTTCACGAACTGAGAGGTTTTGCTGTTGAATGGGGTTGGAGGAAAGTGAAGAAACAGCATCATTGTGTGTTGATGAAACACTTAAAATCCTTGAACAAGTATTACTACAGCCCAAGCAACAGACGGTGTCATCACTACCTCAGCTTTACGCAAGTAGCAGCAATGATGTCTGAAATGAATAATGAAGGTTGAGTTACTTCTCAAATAATTTTTTCCACACTGTCCATGCGAGGTTCACATGGACTGAACAATCAAGGCTAATTGAGCACTGAAGTCTAGTTTGAGTTGAACTGTAAAGTCAGTGAAGATGAGTTTTACCAACAGGTCCCAAGGCACTGGTCTGTCACTGGTCTATCACTGGTCTCAGTGAGACTTGGTCTGGTCTCACTGGGCATTTATCACTCTGGTTGAGCCTTTAGCAAAACAAATGTCAATATGAATCCAGTTCTGAAGAAATCCTACATTTTTGCAATAGAAATTACTGAACAGTATTATAACACCATTATCAAATCCATATGAAGGCAAGGGTAAAGAGTGTGAGAGTAAAACACCAGAGAAATCACGGCACTACCTTTCAAAGGTCAGACTTCAAACCTAATAACTATGAATCTCTGAAAACAGCTCAGATACACTCATTCCAGATAGTCTATCCTTGTTCAAGTTTCAAATAATTAAATGGTCTTCTACAATTACAAATAATGTGTTCTGCTTAGTTTTCTTAGGACACGCATATATATTTACATTTCTGAGATTTTAATGAAATAATAAGAACTATCATCATATTATGGGCTCTGTGGAGAATAACAGTATCATATAACACGGAGTACTGAAGCCAGAGAGTATTTCATTCTCCAGCAGAGAATGTCTGGAGGTTTGTGTGAAGATAATCATCTTAGAAGTATGCGTGAGACTTTGGAGCAAATCTTTGAAGTGTTATGATTTCTTTGCAACAGCTCCCACCAACACACTACCACCACCTACCCGTCAGTTTCTCACACACACACACACACACGTACACAGACACATGTGCGCATGTACACACATACCTACACAGAGTTAAACAGATCTACAGTGTTTTTCCTTTAAGGCAGACTGGTTCCCTTCAGGACTGCAGTATCTGCTCTGTGCAGTGCTCTCACTCAGCAGTAGCACTGCCAGTTCTGCTCTATCTGAGATTAAGGCCTCTCCTCCTGGGTGAACTCCAGTTCAACACAAATGTGACTGGAGGGGGAGTCAGGGAGCAGAGAGAGGCAACGTCCTCATCTTCTGTCTGACGAAAATAGTTCCACTTGCTTCTTTTCTGCTTGAGTTATGCTTCCTGATCGATTAAGACAGGGTAGTCGTGTCAGTCCGAGCGTTTGAGGCTCCATTCGAACTCGGAGCAAATGCGGCATGACGACACCTTAACTATGCCGCTCGTGAACGCGGGCCTGTCATTAGCGGCTGCTGTGGATGATGGATAGCTCATTCATTATAACACAATCTCAAAAGCAAATGATCTCTTTAGCATGGTAATGTAGAGTCTCAATTCAAAGGACAAGCATCCATTTTAATTCTTCCCAAGTTCTTTTGCGCTTCTTTACACCAAGAAACACTAGATTATCCCAAGCTCATTAAATCTCAGGAGCCCTCTGTGCTCATCCAAACCTCTAGTTAATGTGTGCGCGCTTCACTTTAATTGTGTGATTGTGTGATTGTGTGTGTGTGTGTGTGTGTGTGTGTGTGTGTGTGTGTGTGTGTGTGTGTGTGTGTGTGTGTGTATGAGAGAGAGAGAGAGAGAGAGAGAGAGAGAGAGAATGTATGCCTTGCATGCCAGCAAAAGAAGGAACTAAAATGTGCGACCTTGCTTATGAAAGGTAAGCACAAGAAGTGCTTGCTTTATTCCTGCAGATTAGAGAGAATCTGAATAATTCAGAACTGCATGTCACTACTGGGGGTTGGTTTTGGATAATACTAAGTCATATTTGAGCTTTTAAAGCCTGATATGCCAGATCATATTTTTGTAATTTGCTAATAATGTATTTGCAAAAAATTCTTTCAGAACAGCATCTCAGCTTTTATAGGATGTTAAACACAATAGCATTTCAGTGAATTACACTAAACAAAGAAGATTATGGTGCTATCAATTTTTTCTTTGATTCATTGTTTAGAAACAAGTAATTGAAGCACCACCACCATGCCTTCAGTTGTGTTAATCTTGTCACACTGATTACTTCGGGATGCCTAAATCAATTTCACACTAAATAAGGCGCAATCATTTTCCATGCTAATAAAATTCTAAATTCTCTTTACTGACTGTCAGGGACATCGTAATATCCCTTAAGGCCTTTAAAATATTTTGCAATTATAAACCATAACTGGATTCACTAATATTTGAATCTGTGGCCTTTCTATATACTGTGCCAAACCAACACTTTGCACATTAGCCAAACTCATAAACCACCATAGTTTACCGTACTTATCAGCATCCGCACTTTGCTAACTGCGTCCTGAGCAGCTGAGCGAAGCCACGGCTTCCCAACACATGGCTGAAGGCATGCAGAGGTGGCCCAGGCACAGGGCCCCGCCCTGGGTGCCCGTGAAAGAGGTGATGGGGCCCTCTGTGTGTGTCCTCCTGTGACCCCGTGTAGCCCTGTACTGCAGCACCCCAGACTCGCCCCTTCACGGATCCATCAGCAGCCAGACCGGGGGTCACCTCAACAGCCTGGTGCGCTGGGCCTGCGACCGCGGCTACCGCCTCGTGGGCAAGAGCACGGCCGTGTGCAAGAAGACTCCGTACGGGTACTACGACTGGGACGCGCCGGTACCCGCCTGCCAAGGTAGGAACGAAGAGATTGGTCCTGCTGTGTGGGCAGAACATCCCGTTCATGTCCTTAAAGCCCCCACCATCTTATTAATTGTGCTCAGTTTGGGCAGTAATGCCAGGCTATTATGGAGTAACTTTCAGGTCATTCTGTGTGGAATTCAGTTGAAAATCATTACTTTATACTAATTGATCAAAATATCATATTATTCTGTTAATATCCTAATATTCTATTCACATTCTTCTGAATTTTTAATGCAACATTTACAATGCTGAAACCTGCATATATATATTTCAGGAAATAAAGCGAAATTGCATAGAACATGATGTTATAGATGAAGAGGGAGTGGGGCTGTGATCTATGGCCAACCCTAATCACACCCCAGTGCCCTACAGCGTGTACTCAGTGCTCACACCACTCTCTCCCTGACGCTGCGTATTCGTGATGTTTGGTTCGTCGCGTCTGTGCCTAAACAGTGCAGCTCTGGCCACCATCTGCATCATTTCTGCTGCATTAGCTCTGTGCTCGGCCCTGTTCTCTGAGCGCCTTCAGCTATGCCGGATAGAGAGTCCTGCCCGGCTCCCCGGCTAATGTCAAGTGACACTTAAATGACTCGGTTGAGCTTCTAAAGTGTCCCAGCCGCGTTGCTGTTGTACTCTGTTCTAAGGTAGACCAAACAGGCCTCACCTCCTGTCATCATCAAAGTGTGTCAGCCCACGAGGGAGTCTTTGATTTGTGTTTGTTCGCTTTGGTCGCAATACGACTGTGTTTTCAGTAACATTGAAGAAAAGTGGGAGGTTAGAGTTGTGCACGTGCTTGGGTGTTGATCGTTTTCCAACTCTTTTAAGGGCTCGACCTTAAAACATAGTTCATCCCTAGGACATGTTTTATATTCCATAGTTGGGATAAACTACTGTAGGCTGATGTGCTCTGTGGTTATGTGCCACTTATATAACGGAGGATGTGACACAGAGTAAGACTTTCCATTGGCTGGTTGGTTTGATAAGGCCTTGTCAATGGCGCAGGGAAAGAAGCTGGCAGAACCATGGTTCCCAGTTCACTTCTGAGCTCCTCTTAGTTCTTCTAATGCCATTTACTGTGTGACTTTTCAGTTAGTCTCTTAAACAAACCTTCGACCTTTTGCAGGGGTTATTTTGCGTCTGCACATGCAACAAAATGTTACACACAGTCCATTAAAAAGCAACCGCACAGCTTATGAACTGCTGGAGGGTAGCTGACGTTCCAGTGGTGCCGCAGCCGAACGGTCTAATGTCACGGCTTTTTCATTCAGCGTGAGCTGATGTTTAGTAAGAGCTGAAGATTTCAAGGCCCCCTCTCCTCCCTCCTCCTAGCTGTGTCCTGTGGGGTGCCCAAGGCTCCTGCCAATGGGGGCGTGCTAGCGGTGGACTACTCTTTGGGAACCCGAGTGACCTATTTCTGTAATGACGGCTACCGGCTGTCCTCCAAGGAGCTGACCAGCGCCGTGTGTCAGCCCGACGGCACCTGGAGTAACCACAACAAGATTCCCCGGTGCTCAGGTACAAGGCCTTTCCTCACCCAATCACACAGGCTCAGATCCTCTTCAGAGTGCATTCCCTAGCTCCTGACACACACACACACACACACACACACACAGCCTCAGTAATGTGACCTCTCTTTTATTTATGAGCAGAATATGTTCTCAGAGCCAAAACATTAAGTTATTATCCATTAAAGATTGGGCACAAATGCCTTGGCCACTTTACAAAACTGTGCAAAATATGATCACTGGTTTTTAAAATGTAGGGAACAGCATTTGAATGTTTTATGATCTAGTGCTGAGTTAAGAGCAGTGGGCAGGTTGTGTTTCGGTTCTTATTCATCCCAGTAAGAATGAAAAATAAAGTGTAATAAGAATTCCTTGTTGTTGTTCACTCAGCCCTTATTATGTGGACAGAATAGCTATGAGCTAAAGGTTCATTTTACTGTAAACAACATAATTAGCGTTGATTTTTTATAATTACAATTACTGTCAAAGCTTACCTTATGTTATGGTTTTTTTTGCCAACAATAAATGTATAGCAATTAAGTAAATCACAAATAGACAATAATGATTCTTTATGTTGTTTGTTTGCTTTTTCAATGTTCGTGTATGTTTGCTTGTGTGCCTGCCTATGCATCTGTCTGTGTGTTTGTGCGTGCGTGCGTGCATGTGTGTGTGTGTGTGTGTTCAGTCGTTGTGTGCCCTAGCATTGGGTCTTTTTCTCTGGAGCACGGACGGTGGCGGATCGTCAATGGTTCCCATTATGAGTATAGGACTAAAATCATCTTTACCTGTGACCCCGGTTATTACCGTCTGGGACCCGCCCACATCCAGTGTATGGCCAATGGAGTGTGGAGCTGGAGGAATGAGAGGCCCCACTGTCAGAGTGAGTGGCAGTCACTATTTACTACTAACCAACTAGAAACATCCATTACCTTAGTTTCAACAAATTCGTATTAGCAAGAGTGGCACGAGTAGAGGTACAGACTTACCCAGCTTTCATTTTGACTTGTTGAACACGTCACATATGTGAGGGGAAAAAACGTTGAAAAAATTGAAATTAATCCCAATCATGCTTTTTGTAGGAGGTTTTGATATGCTTGTATCAAAATGTTAAAAATTATGTGGTCTAACTTTGCCGAACTGGCAATTAAATGCAAAAACATTTTTTTTTTCACTCTGCTCCTTGTATCCTCCCGTTCTCTTCTTAGTTATCTCGTGTGGAGAGCTCCCCACACCCGCCAGTGGGAAGAAGATTGGGACACAGACCACCTTTGGGGCCACAGCCATCTTTACATGTGACGCAGGCTACATGCTGGTGGGCTCCACTGTGAGGGAGTGCCTGTCATCTGGTCTGTGGAGCGGAACGGAGACACGATGCCTAGGTAGACCTGTTCACTCACATTCTGCAGGGCCACTTTTTCCCAAAGACTCAGTGCTACCATCGTGGGAGACATGCTTTGCCCACCAGCTTTTACACTGGTACTTTCAATTATGATCCGTACGAGGTGCTAAGATATAATGAACAATCTTCTCTAACCTCTTAAAAGGCTCGTTTGGGTCAGAATCCCAGGCTACAGTCACTTTTAACTGCTCACTTGCCTTCTCTAAAAGGAGCTACCCATAACCCCTTTGACATTGAAAATGGCTGGGTAAAATGGTTCATCATAGATGGAAGACCTTTCCAGCACTAAATGACGAAGAGCCTTTTACATAAGCTTCTTCTAAGGGGGTCATCTTCAGAGCACCAGCTACGAGTGCATTTCCAAATGACTGTGTCATCTCTGTAAATGTGCCTGCCGTTTAAAAAACATACGCTCTCTCTAAAAATATGTATCCTTAATATTTCAGTGCAGTCTCACCAGGTTTAACTGATTCATTCATTTTTTTCGACCATTCTAGCGGGACACTGCGGGCTGCCTGAGCAGATCGTCAATGGTCAGGTGATCGGGGAGAACTTTGGTTACCGGGACACGGTGGTGTACCAGTGCGCTCCAGGCTTCCGTCTCATTGGCTCCTCGGTGCGCATCTGCCAGCAAGACCACAACTGGTCGGGACAGTTGCCCATCTGCATCCGTAAGTCTGTGTGCACCTCACCGTTTTTCTTTTAAAGAACCGGCTACGCAGCAGGTCCTGCTGAGACGGTGTGGATGTCGGGATCAGGACGTTGGAGGATTGAGTGGTGGAGGCAGGAAAGATGCAGTGGCAGCGTCTCCCTCAAAGAGCCTCAGAGCTCTGAATGTAAATGATAAGCAAGAGAAAAATTTACCGCTCCCTTCGGGGGGAAAAAATACGAACACCTGTCCAAACGTGAGAAGTAAACTCTTTGAGAACTTTAGTCATTCTCAGTTAGGGTAGAGGAAGAAAGCGGAGACATGTCTGCACCAGCCTTCATCAAAAGTTTGTCAGGTTAAAGTTACCAAAGTGTTGTGTAACCAGTGGAGGCCCAATCACGTGTTTGTTTAAGCCATTGCTGTGCAGTGCTCGTATGAAGAGCTGTCACCGTAGCGTTCAGCCCCGGCGCCGAACGTGTGCGACGGGTCCCACGGCACGTCGCGGTGTCATCGGCGGCTGAGGGGAGAAACTTGGGCAGAGTGGTTTCTCTCCTGCTCCTCTAAGGACACTGGCATTTGAAGCCTCCACTAAAGCAGCAGGGATAACAGAGCCTCCTCATCTCAAGGGGCATTTTTAATTAACAAGTCATTGTCAGGATCCAGAGCAGAGTAATACAATGAGCTTGTACCCTCGTCATTAACATTTTCCCCCTAAAACTTTGCCCTGTAAATTCACCATAAAACTATCAATGATGGAAGTGAGATGATTGAGAGAGCTGGTTCATTGGTGAAGTTCAAACATGGTGCGTTGTAGGCTGACATATATTAATGAATATAGATACAAAATTAAGAATTCAAATATCAGTTTTGTACTTTAGGTGCGATTTTACACTACAAAATCCACAATAGGCCAGATGTGTTCCTAGTGCTTCCTGATGGGACCTTTGAGCAGATCTCACACTGCTACTGTCTCACCATTTGTTATCTCATCCTTTAGCTTACATATTAAACTTGGTGCAATTTCCTTAGAATTACCTATTTCCTTAGCGAACAACAAGTAGTAATTACTAGCAGGAGAGAGAGAATATGGAGGTGAGTGAGGGAGAGGGCGGGTTTTCAGCTATTTTAACACGCAGTGATTTGGTTTGAAATTTTGGGCTATGGAAGGTGCTCAAATGAAGGGGAAATTGCCTTCGCGTAAAGAGAAACAAATTACATCTGTAATTATGCAAATGAACTGTGGTTGTTTATGAGAGTAGGAGAGAAGCGTGATGAGGAACAAAATGTGCTTGAGCCTTGAAGAGGAATCCAAGCCCTCCTCTAAAAGTGCTGAATGGTGAACTGAAGACTCCATTCTCATATATGGTCCTCTGCAGCCATATGGACGAAAATAAGGGGCTTAGGAACCATAACCATAACCATACTGTCAAGATAAACATAAATGTGGCACCCGAGAATACCATCTGGGAACATAATGGGAAGGGAGATTGATTTGTTCCCTAATTTCACAGTCCATACGACTCAACAAGACCCTACTTCCTATGTAGTGTGAGAGTTCAGACTGCTACTACTTCACAGGAAGTAGTAATCCTACTACTTTTAAATGTAATGTGAGAGTTCACACCCTACTTCCTTTAAATGTAGTGTGTACATCCTTTAAATGCAGTGAGTTCAGACCATTCTTCTTTTAAATGTAGTGTGTGAGTTCAGACCCTACTTCCTTTAAATGTAGTGTGAGTTCACACCCTACTTCCTTTAAATGTAGTGTGTGCGTTCACACCTTACTTCCTTTAAATGCAGTGAGTTCAGACCATTCTTCTTTTAAATGTAGTGTGTGAGTTCAGACCCTACTTCCTTTAAATGTAGTGTGAGTTCACACCCTACTTCCTTTAAATGTAGTGTGTGCGTTCACACCCTACTTCCTTTAAATGCAGTGAGTTCAGACCATTCTTCTTTTAAATGTAGTGTGTGAGTTCAGACCCTACTTCCTTTAAATGTAGTGTGTGAGTTTTTATTTTTAACCAATTGAAATGTGTCTTGGATTTGCACACAAGCACAAGGCTAATTAGAGTGTCAAGCCAACCTTGACATGGGGGTGACATCCCAGCCTAAGGCATGGCCCCGCATCTAACCAGCAGTGTGTGTGACCGGCCCATTTACAGTGCACACACCCGCCAGCACTGCACACTTAACCACCCATTCAGCTTCACTCAGCAGACGCCATTGAGCACAAATAAAATGGCTCGGCCCATTGGCAAGAAAATCAAAGCTGAATGAAGGTATATTTGCGATTCAGGCGTTTAATGTACAGATGGGTTGTCATTAGTGTCAGCAGAGAGACCAGAATGCTTTTTGCATTGCTTGTCGTCTTGCGGACGTTTGTCGATGTCAAGAGCCTTCAGGCTTCATGGAAGACATTCCTGCATTTTTTTCTTCACTTTTAAAACCTCCCCCCCCCTGTCATTCAGCCATCAGCTGCGGCCATCCGGGCAGCCCCATCTACGGACGCACCGTGGGCAACGGCTTCAACCTTAACGATGTGGTGAGCTTCTCCTGCAACACGGGCTATGTGATGGAGGGCCCAGGGCGGGCCCAGTGTCTGGCCACCCGGCAGTGGAGTCAACCACCACCAACGTGTAAAGGTGGGGAAAAAAGTTAAGTCGATTAATCACATGGAGTTTTGGCTGAGCCACCGCCTGCCAAAGAAACAAACAAAAAAAAAACAAACAAAAAAAAGCAAA
Source organism: Brachyhypopomus gauderio (assembly GCF_052324685.1). NCBI lineage: Eukaryota > Metazoa > Chordata > Actinopteri > Gymnotiformes > Hypopomidae > Brachyhypopomus > Brachyhypopomus gauderio. The sequence goes on along the minus strand of NC_135216.1, from coordinate 14,540,187 downwards.
AGCATGCTGCAGTGCACTCTGGGTAAGGTGGATCAGCCTCTGTTGCTATGGCACATGTCACTATGGAATGGGGGGGTGAATTTTACCTGTGCTGCATTTTACCATTCAATGACTGACATGATATAAATCATTGATATGTTCAATAAAGTACGGACAGTGTTCAACTTTCCTGTCTTATTAGGTGCGTTTGCATGAGGGGACATTGAAGGCTACATGTGACTGAGAAACACTCCAGCCTTTTTTAACCTAATATCTACCTGCTGCATCTGTGGCCTGTAGTCAGTTGCCATGGGAGTAATTTCAATGCCTTTTCATGTATTTGTAATTGAACAGAAAAGCCCATTGACCTGAAACACACGACGGCTGTTCTAACCGCTGTCTTAAGAAGTGTCAGTAGGCTTCCATGTGTTTTCAGCTTTCTTGGCATGATTTCATGTTTCTGAGTGTTAACTTTATTTATCACGCCAACCAACAATTCTTTCTACCTTCAGAAATGCAGTGTATACATGTCAAAGCAGCCACTGTAGACAGTTTAGTAGCCATTGTTCACACGTGTTAATGATGAGGAGAGCGTGCAGGGGGTTTCCTGGAGTAATGGAACTGCTGCTCCTGCCAAATAACACACATGCCTCTCCCCCCCTCCACCCTCTCCATCTCTCCCCCCCTCCACCCTCTCCCCCCCCTCCACCCTCTCCATCTCTTCTTCCCTATGTCCAGTGGTCAATTGCTCTGATCCTGGGATCCCCGCCAACTCCATCCGGCAGAGCAAGATTGAGTATGGCAACTTCACCTTTGGCACGGTAGTCTTTTACGACTGCAACCCAGGTTACTACCTGTTTGGATCCCCCGTTCTCACCTGCCAGCCCACCGGCCAATGGGACAAGCCTCTGCCTGAATGTATCGGTGAGTTGTTGATGTGTCCGGCCCCTCCGAGTCGAACGGCAGAACTTGGCAGCAGCTCTGCACCATTAATTAGCGTAATTCCCGCTGTTAATTCCAGTAATGGAGGCGGAAACAGTTGAGTGGCCCTCTCCCGCTGCTTTAGATCAGTCCATTAATTGAGGGACAGGTGGAACATAGACTTTTTGCAGGCAGACTAATTAGCGATGCCAGCCCCACGGCTGATCCCTGTCTTATTAGGTGCACATCCCACCCCACGCCAAACATCCACCATCCAGTCACTCTTTTTCCGCTCAGCGAGGCGCTCTTAGCGGCGGCCGCAGAAACAATGGCGCCTTAGCTCGCGTTCCAGCCCGACGAGGCCCCTGGCGGGCCCGGCGGGCCCCTCCACCCCTCAGCCCCGCCCGGCTCCACACCTCGCTAATCTGCTGCAGGACCCCAGTCACCCCATTCCCCAGTTTCCATATTCATCGAAGGTTTGTGCTCGGCGGCGAGCATTTGTAATCCGAACACAGGCCTCTCATCTGTTTGCTGGCTTCAGTATACCCTGTATGGCAAGGGAGCGTCCTAATCCTAAATAAGACATCCAATCCACATCGATTCAGAGCACAGCCTGCATTCTAAATGCAGAGCAGGAAGAAAGCCGCGTAAGGCATGATTCAGTGTTGACACTGTTGAGGATTAAATGTGTTAACAATCTATTATATCTTTGCAAAAACATACTTACCAAACACCTTGTTACAAAACACCTAGTACCTTCTGCCTTGTACCTATGCTCACTGAATGTGCAGGTACACCTTCTGACAGACTGCGTCTGAATCCAGGTCCATTTTTTTATCATGTTTGATTGGTTGGCAGAACATTTTCACTAGCGCGGTGATACTGGCGTGGTAATGGTGTGCTACTGGTGGTGCTGCTAGGAATGTATCAGGCACAGCAGTGTTGCTGGAGTGTTTCATCACTAGCTCATCAGCCACACTTCTTGGCTGAGACTGATTAAGGGCTACAAGGTAGAACAGAACAGAACTATGCACTAACAAATGCATAGAGCATAGTAACAAATGGTTTGTAATCTATTTTACCCTATACCTATAAGATATATTTCAAGTTAGATTCTTTTAACGAAATGGTTTGTAAGTGTATCATTTACACAATATTCTCTTTGATTTTGATCAGTTCCAGAGTTTAACTTGTAACACATTATTGCTAAGACACTTTTGTATTCAGTGAGGCCTTGGACACAGCAGTGGAAGAAACACCATGTGATGATGGCAGCGGTCTCAGAGGGAACTGTGTTAGCACCTCACACAGTGTGAAACCGCCTCGGATTGGGCTGTAATTAAACATGAACATAAACTTAGTTTGAAATCCTGCTGCACCGTAATTATTGTCATTGTGACTGTGTGTGTGTGTGTGTGTGCTCCTTCCACAGTTGTGAATTGTGGACACCCTGGATCTCCTCCTAATGGGGTTTTGAGTGGAGAGAAGTTCACCTTTGGCTCCACAGTGCGTTACACCTGTGCAGGGGGACGTCAGCTGAGGGGTGAATCTTCTCGAACATGTCAGCTCAATGGCCACTGGAGTGCACCGATGCCGTTCTGCTCAGGTAACACACACACACACACACACACACACACACACACACACACACACAGCATATCCTTCAGTGGTGTACACAAGCCTGCAGGATCACTTGTGTGTAGGAATGTGCACTTAAAAAAATAGAAAGAGGCGTAATGTGTTTGTGGTCGTGAGTTGCTGACACTTTGTTCCCCTCGCCTGGAAATGATCTGCATTATCCGCTGTATTAACCAATCAGGTGACGTGTACACAAGAAGGCGGTCCTCCCAGCCTGTCAGTTTATTTCAGGATGAGGTAATGGCACAGAGCCCAGGGTTTTGGAGAAAGGCTTGAATGGGTGAGCCCCTTCGTGTGGCCACGTCTAGCCAAGGAAAGCACGAACTGCAGCAACTGATAAAAGTGAACCCTTTAAAGGAACCCTGCACATTTCCTGGCCCTTTTTGCAAACAGCCCCACGGTAGGTTTCTGGCTCTGAGTGGAGACAGAGAGCCCTGGAAGCTGTGTGTGGGGGTGGAGGTGGAGGTGGTGTGCAGTCACTTACACTTACAGGCCCACAGCAGACGTGGAGATACTAGTTCTATGTACCACCAAACTCACCAATCACCTCGTGAGCCTCCTTCCCCAAGACTAGCTGGCTGCTCCCTTCTGTAATGCAGCCATCCATAACCAAACAGTCTTCTTCTCTGGCTGTGTCCATGGAGTGTTATGGGGCTATATTTGATTAAAGATGACTATGACCCCGTAGGGAGAGAACGAAGGCATTTGCTGGAAAAGGTTATTTTATCTTTTTCTCTTCTTAGAATGGTGTGACTCTCTTGGTAATTAGACATGCACACTAGTGCTCCACTGGGAGAGAGAGAGAGAAAGAGAATATTGGCCCAGTAGGGAATAAATTTGTGGGTTCTGGGCACCATTTAATGTTTTCTGCCCTCCTTATTGAGATGACATGCCATCTGCTTTATGCCAGAGGCTGCAGAGTAGAGGACACACACAGACACACAACCAACCCACACACACACACACTATATCACTATATATATATATATATATATATATATATATATATATATATATATATATATATATATATATATATATATATATATATATATATATGCAGGCCCAGAAGATTATTACACACACACACTAATGCACACAGTGTCATATCTCAAGTCTATAAAGCAAAGATAGGTAGACAGACCAAGTACGGAAACTTCAAGTGCAGCTCTAGAAGTGGAAAGGAAATTTCAAGGTGCCCATCAACGCCTCCGTCCTCCGTCCTGTGACTGCCACCGCTGTGATTCTGGAGCGGAGTGCCAGACCCTTGCTCCACCAAAAACCTGCATGACAGCCACCCACATCATCCGGGGCCTCCGACCTGCCCACACATCCAGAGTTGTGTTAGGTCCTGTGCCAGGCCACCAACGAGGGATGAAGGACCTGCACAAGAGGCAGCCAAGCCTTCATCACGGAGCTATTAGGATTCAGAAACCTTCCTGCCAAGGTCCATCCAGGTCCATCCTCTTCGTGAGTTGGGTTTTGACTTGGTGTCCTTGAAAAGAATTCAAAGGAGAATTTGAACCTATTGCAGGAGAGAATGCCTAAGTTCCTGGCATTTGGAATGTGTTCCACAGCAGTGTGGTTCACTGAGCTTCACATTTTCCTGAGGACCTTCATGGTGTGGCAATACTGGTGCCCTTTTAGAAATATGTATCAAGAAAGATTTGCCATTCTGAAATGCACTCTCCAAAAAGATTATTTTTTTTACAGCTAGAAAGAATCTTTCTCTGGCACGGTGGCCAGGTGTAACTTATACGTGTTGCCACATTGCAGTAAAAATAAGTCAAAACATCTCCATCTCATGCTCTAATGTGTATATCCTCTCTAAATTGGGAGGAGAAATTATCTGCTGGTCATATGTGTTCCTGTGATGAGGGTATGCTTTAGAAGCAGGGTTGCCAACTCTCACGCATTGAGCGTGAGACACACGCATTTGACCGTTTTCAAAAGTTGACAACCCTGTAGAATACTCTTTGATCCCAGTAGAGTTCATACATTGTTATAGCTGTGTGAAAGCATTTTCCCTGATAACATATAATCTCAGAAACTGGTGGTAGGTACGCTGTGTGGTGTCTTGAGTCTTTTGTTCTCCCTTCGGTCCTGACCCATGTTGCCCAGTTCAACTCTGTAACCCTATTCTCTCAATCCACCAGAGTATCTCCATCTCAGCTCCATTCTAATAGGCTGGGGTATGGTCATGCACCTGCAGACACACACACAGTCACCTCATCACTTCTTATCCCTTTTACCTTCATTAAATGCCTGTGACCCAAAGGGGCTAAAGCAGACAGACTTGTTCAGTCACTGTGTACATTCTCCCTGTCTTCTACTGTTCTCTGGGACCCAAAAGTAGTCCAGGAGAGTGAGAGTGAAATCACTGAAAGCAATAGGCAACTTTCTGCCTCTCTTTCTTCCCCTTTCTCCTTTTCCATCTATATCCTCGGGTCCTTTGGGAGTTTTTTTTGCTTTCCCAAAGTGTTTGTTGTGCCTCCAGGGTTTTGTGGTTTTCCTGGCACGTAATCAGAGCAGGATAACTTTAGTTCCTCTTCCCGTGTTTTGCAAGAGGTCTAACATACAGATTCTCCCCGTCACTCTCAGACACAAACGCACATGCATATACAAAAAACGTACGTGCACAAGCATACATGCAAAACTTAATAATAATTCAGACATATACTGTGGATGAATGGATGGATGGATGGATGGATGGATGGATGGATGGATGGATGGATGGAGACTCTGTTTATGTGTATACCTGTGTCAATGTGCCTCTGTTGTGCATGAGATGTGAGAGGTTCCTGTAGACTGCTCTAATGTGTAATTACATTTTTCCCTTTCATGTAACAAGCTAGCCAGCCAACGCTATTATGAGCATTTGACCCTGTTGGCAGCCCCATCTAATTGGCTGCATCCAGCCAGAGGTAAAGCCTGATCTGCCCTCTCTCTACATCACCATGCAGCCATTCACACTCCGCCCCCAGCCAGTCTGCATCCCAATTAGCAGTGCTCTGTCCAGGCCGTGAGTCAATGTGAACCGCTGTGTCCAGCTGCTGGGTGGACCACACGCCCTTCCTGCACTCAAACCCCAACTTCCAGTGGCCAATTAAGGCAGCCACAAGGTTTTATCAGCGCTCCGGCTGTAGGAGCAGACCGCAGCTGTGAGATCGTCAGCAGTGTTTGATAACCACCTCTGCACTGACTAGCACCACTCTGCAAACTAATCGAGCCTGCACACTGACTGAGACGAGCTAGTAATTCAGAGCATGGGCACTCGTCGTTTTATCCTTGTGTCAACTGGAAAGTGAGGTGGATGTTTGTTGGTTTGTTTGTGTTTTGCTTAGATCCTTTATATTATTCTCAAGGTTCTAGTTGATCCAGCTGATCGTTTTCATTACTTATTTTTTTTGGTCTGCGTTAACAAAATATGCAGTAGGAGCTGTCCGGGATATGAAAGGGGTTAAGCTTTTACTCCGACCCAGAGCTTTATATCATCCCTGAAAAGGCCACCGTAATGCCTGTGATCAATAATCCATTTCAGTGTTGAGCACAATTTTTCTGTTTCCTTCTTCTGTTGCCGTGGTTGCACACTGCCTTGTCAAGCTTGTGCATGACAGATGAAGTCTAGCCAAACTTCTAGAGAACAAGAATCTCATTGAATGAATTTGCACTGCTCACATTTACATAGATTTATATATTTATATTTAGATATAGGTAGAAAGCCACTTTACACAGAATGATCTTGTGAAATCCTGTTCCGTTCTCAAGGAAGTGTGACGTGTGGTACAGCATTTCCATTCTGTGGTCAGCGTTTATGCATACTGGATGTTTGCAGTGGCTTTCGTCCTACGCCTTTCATCCACCTTTCCTCCAACCCCCATAGTCTCAGGCCCGCTGTGAAGGATGGGTCCAATGGCACCTGTGGGAGCGCTATCAGCCTTATCACCGTTCTCCACCTGCTCCACCCTTCAGGAGTGCAGATTTAGCACTTCCTCCATCACAGAGCACATTCCTGTGTGTTCATGCTCTTCTCAGTCTTGTAGATATTGTTTTTTTGTCATGTTCTTGTGCTCTGGTATGAAATCATGTGCACAGACAAAGCTTTAGATCTAATGTCAGAGACTAAGACATGTTCTCTCTCTCTCTATCTCTCTGTCTCTATCATTTTTCAGAATATATTTCATACTACATACAGAATTCCACCTTGATCCACCAGTTGTTCCATCCTTCTTCAAAGCAATTGAAACTGACTTAATCTAGGCATGCCCCATATCTGTGCTTCACTAGGAATCTCCATCTTAATCTAGGCATGTCCCATATCTGTGCTTCACCAGGAATCTCCATCTTAATCTAGGCATGCCCCATGTCTGTGCTTCACCAGGAATCTCCATCTTAATCTAGGCATGCCCCATGTCTGTGCTTCACCAGGAATCTCCATCTTAATCTAGGCATGTCCCATATCTGTGCTTCACCAGGAATCTCCATCTTAATCTAGGCATGTCCCACATCTGTGCTTCACCAGGAACCTCCATTTTAATCTAGGCATGTCCCACATCTGTGCTTCACCAGGAACCTCCATCTTAATCTAGGCATGTCCCACATCTGTGCTTCACCAGGAATCTCCATCTTAATCTAGGCATGTCCCACATCTGTGCTTCACCAGGAACCTCCATCTTAATCTAGGCATGTCCCACATCTGTGCTTCACCAGGAACCTCCATCTTAATCTAGGCATGTCCCATATCTGTGCTTCACCAGGAACCTCCATCTTAATCTAGGCATGTCCCATATCTGTGCTTCACCAGGAATCTCCATCTTAATCTAGGCATGTCCCATATCTGTGCTTCACCAGGAATCTCCATCTTAATCTAGGCATGTCCCACATCTGTGCTTCACCAGGAATCTCCATCTTCTTATTTATGGGTTACAAGAGTCTGGGGTACCTTATGAGTTCTTTTTCATTCTCTATGAGAATGCACCTAAAGCCAAATGCACCCTAAGAAGGGTATAGCTCTTAATCAGAGCGGAAGTGCACCCTCTAGCCTGAGTGCAAATACGTCCGGTTCCTGGCGTGCATCTTCCCTGTCTGGCCTTGGGTGGTGTGTTTGTGTGGCGTAGGCAACACGTGTGCTATATAGCTACATATCACATGAATAAAGTCTGTCTGCTCCGCTTCAGCCATGACTAGAGTAAGACACAAGTACTCCATGCAGAAGCCAGTGCCAGTGTTATTTACTGATATTAATCAGTGTGTAGGAGAAGCTACAGTACTTAACCAGGAGACGTTTTTAATCTGTCCCTTGGGCCGCCTGCTTCCAGACCTGCCTGGGCTCTGTTCACGGGCACATTAGTTTGAGCAATGTCTTTTTTCATACCCTACTCCATGCTTAAATAAATGATGACTTATTCATGGAGGTGGACAAGTCCCCAGACATGGGCTATTTTCTGATGTTGACTCACCTGTTATACGAGTGCAGTTTAATATGAAGGCCGGCGTGTGCGACGCGTGCTGGTGAGTTTGCCTTTGCACCCCTGTGCCGCTGGGTTGCTGTGTGCAGAATACTCACCTCCCCTGTAATGCCTGTTTTATATCAGCCTCCACTCCGGCATGACTTTGAAACGAGGTGCTTGTATGCTTGTTTCCTTTTGTTTCTGCCTGCTGGGCTTTGTCGTAAACTTTAGTGGCCATACTATCCTTCTTGGGCACTGTAGATTGCTGCCTTAACTACAGCTAGCTAGTGTTTATGTGTGTGTATTGTGTGTGTGTGTGTGTGTGTGTGTGTGTGTGTGTGTGTGTGTGTGTGTGTGTGTGTGTGTGTGTGTGTGTGTGTGTCTGCGTGCGGATGCACGTGTATGTGCGTGTGTGTGCGCATACATGTGTGTTTGTGTGTGTGTGTGATGATAGATGAAGTTGTGGCTCAGGTGAGGCATAAAGCTGCAAGGCCCTGAACTGCACAGTGCCAGATATATGGAAGTCTCCGGAATCAATCAGCACTATCAATTTCCTGAGCCGGGTTAGAGCCTTGAGTGTGTGAAAGAGCTATATGAAAGGTGTCCTCCACCATCGCAGCCACAGTGTGACTACAGAGAACAAGATCACGGGCCAAGAGCAGGTCATTTACCTTCCTCCAGCTGATGCTGGAATAGGTTTTGTGTCGTTTTATGCATGAAATCACATGAACTTTTTAATCTTTCCCTTTTCCGTCTTATCGTCTGCTGTTTCTCTAACTGTCTTTTTTTATTCTATTTCACCTTTCTCTGTTTCAATTCATACCCCCCTCTTTCCATCCCTCCCTTCCACACTCTCTCTCTCTCTCTCTCTCTCTCTCTCTCTCTCTCTCTCTCTCTCCCTCCCCCGTTCCTTCCTCTGTGAAGGTGATTCTTCAGGGACGTGTGGAGATCCAGGTGTGCCCTCGCACGGCAGCAGGGAGGAGAGTGATTTTCGCGTCCGCAGTAAAGTACACTTCAGCTGCTCCACGGGCTACGTTCTCTTCGGTTCCTCCGAGAGAATGTGTCTCCCCAATGGCACCTGGTCTGGAACCCAGCCCTCCTGCAAACGTAAGACAACTCCACAGGTCACGTGTGCTGCAGCAGCTCCAGGAGGTCTGGCCTTCCCCTGACCCTGCCAGACTTATTTTAGTCTCTATAATCTGCACATCTGAGAAAAATGCAAAGGAAATGTCATTTAGTTCAGCACATGGTTTCCATACAATTTTATAAACATTTTGTACAGTAATACCAACAGCAAGCACTTTACATTTACAGAATATTTCCCATTGTCTTATCCCCGATCGTACCCGATAGACCACAACAAGCCAAATCCTTCAGGAGCAAAACTACAAACCTTTCTTTTTTTACATAAGGAATGAGGAGTTCTTCAGAGATGTCTTCACATGATGCAATATAGCAGATCACCTGCCACCCAGACAACAGATACCAGAATCAAAGCCACTGTTCCCTCTTCAACTGTCTTGGCCACATTTCTCAAGAGTGAATATTGTGTTGTCACCCAAGGTCCCTCAACATGTATTGCCACTAGAGCCCACTTACCTTCAGGCACCATACACCCGAAACTCAAAGGTAGAAGGTCTGGAAGGCGGATACAGGCGTTGTTTGTGACAGAGAAGCATAACGCGCTGCCTTGTTTTCTCGTCCCGAGAACCGAGTAATTGTGTATTTCTCCGGGCCGAAACCTCCCACAGAGAAGAGACGCAACGGCAGAGAGGCCATTGTACAGGCGTCACTTTTGGAAACGTAGCGACAGGCATGCAGGAACGGTGCATAATTGAGGGGGAAGGTGTTGCACACAAACCCTTCCCCCCGCCGCAACGTGACACAGCCTGAGGGACGCACAATGGTCTATGTGTCATGAGGAGACAAAGGGATCCTTGGGTTCCTCATGGGGAAGGTGCGTGTATGGGCCCAGACTCACGTCTCTGTTAAGACTACGGGGCACAGGATGCCGCCGAGATTGGCAGCTCCATTCTGTTTCGTTCGTCCCCAAACGAGAGCGCAGCTCGGCTCAGCACTTAAATGGGTGTATGGATTGTTAACTCGGCTAACCCAAGGGAGACGACATCGTAGTAAGATGAGATGAATCTCTCTTTCTCTCCCTCTTTCTTAGTCTGTCTGTGTATCAGTCCGTCCACTCTAGGGTCTGATCTGGAATCAGGGCTTCATTTATAAGTTTAGAACCGCCAGTATAGTATGCACATGAGGCCGGGTAAACAGGGGCGTCGGAAACTTCCAGAATGCTCAGCATGGTCGTTAAAGCCCTGAATAGTTTAATTAGGCTGTTCGGGCAAGCGTACACTTAAAAGGAGGCCATAGCACTGAAATTGTTATGTTGCTGAATGGCCAGCGGCCTGAATTTCATCACAAACCTCAGCACAAAACAAACGCACACTCTCATGGCCTGACATCTCAATTTTTCTTCCCCTGCTCTTCCTGGCACTTATTTTGTCCAGCAACATTACCATCATGTCCTGCCGGTGTCGTTTCATGATGTAACCCTTTTGGGTCTACTACTCCCCACTGGTTTCATTCGATTTCAGTGGACTATCTATTAAATAACCTGGAGCTAGCTGCCAAATGGCACAATGCAACTTCACACAGGCTAGGACATAATGATATCTATGCAACATGGGGTATGAAATTTTGCTTGGGAGAGAGAGCACTGTTCTTTAAAGTTGCACTATGTCTAGTTCATGTATAAACTACTTATTCTTGAAAACAAGCAAACACGATTTGACGCTGACCAATTTTAGTAGCACTATTACAAATTCCTTCCCCAAGTCTACAAGTAGGCCAAGGTTTAATGGATTCTTTGAAACGTTTCTCCGAATGCAGGTGTCAGGACCTGAAATTTACCAGTATGTGACCTCTCAGAATCTTGTCCCACTTAAATCCCATCAACGCCCCATGTGTACCTCCACTGGCCCTGTTAGCACCGAGCTGACGTTCTGCAGAGGCTGCAGTGTTCGTCTTGCTGCTGATCCACACTCCATCTTACCTGCAGCCACTTGTGACTCTGCACGCACAGCCGGGCTGCTCCCCTCACACTCACCCGGCACGACGCGTTCTGCCTGGCATCTGTGGCTGATGGAGCACACTGCACATACGTCTGCCACGTTTGCTTTTAGAAGAAATCTTTTTTTTATGTCACAATGTTAGGAAGATAGCTGATTTAATTCCTGGAAATGTTCACTATGAAATTCTGCCTGGAAAGACTTTGTTGTTGTACGCCTGTGGTCTTTCTATCATAACCATGTCCTCGTTGTTGTGTGTGTGGCACAGCGGTGCAGTGTGGTAACCCTGGGACGCCCAGCAACGGCCGAGTGTACCGGCTGGACGGCACCACCTTCTCACACTCGGTCATCTACTCCTGCATGGACGGCTACCTGCTGACGGGCTCGACCACACGTCAGTGTCAGGCCAACGGCACCTGGTCAGGGACGGCTCCCAACTGCACCAGTGAGTGGAGGGTTAAACCCAGTATGAGCTGGACCAATTGGGTTCTGTCATACCTGCTGCAAACCCAGGTCGGAAAGACCGGGGGGGTGTAAAGGAATGAGCTGTGGAAATAAGGCTGAGGTTAAGCCCTGTTCAGAGGAAGAGAAGGAGAAGAGATCATTGTCAGGTCATCAGGTAAAGAAAGCAATTAGTCACATCTCCCAAAGCACTGTTGGGGATTACCAACCTCTCCCCAGCTCCCTTATACTGGTGTTAAGACACAGTGGTTTCGATCCCAGCCTCCAGCAAGTGAATCCTGAGTTTTTGTTGTACTTTAAAGGTCTACCAAGTAGAAGTTATCTTAAAACTAAGTGGAAATGCCAAGACTGACAAGATTGATATTGCTTTGTGATGATAAGTATGGAATATGGGCCCAGCTGATGAAGATATTCCTTAAAAATGTTGATGATGCACATTTATCATATGTCTCATGTTTCATATGTATTTTCATATATGCAGCATGCATGCTACTTTTTCAGGGAATAGGGCAGCTGTCTTGGTGATTAATGAAAATAAGAATGAAAAGCAGATAGTGAACAGTGAAAGGACTTTTCTCATCGTGACTTTCTGCACCAGTTGATTACTAAATTAGCACCAAAGCACTGAAACCATAACCCTGTGCTCTGCAGATGGATTTAGCGTGTGTGGCACCCCAACACAACTCTGATTGATGCTGTTCTGCATAAGTTTACCCAGCAGCCCTAGCGCCGTGATGCATTGCTTGTCCGAGGGAGGAGTCACATTTTGTGTTAGCAGTTTCTACAATCAGTTGACACTTTTATGAGCGGGTCCGCTGATGGATTTTAAATCAGTATTTCACAGCATTTTCACAAAAGATGCAAAATGTATGGAGAATCAAGCATGTAGTATAAGTAATGGCCCTCCATAAATCAATAGCTGAATTTAAAATGTTGCATGAAAATAATGAAATAAAGGCGTTGACGGAATGAGGTTTTGTCAGCCGCAGCAAAGTGCAGAACAGCAGATTGGTTTCTGTGGCATTTCATCTGGGTTCCAGGCCCAGTGGAAGTGCAGCCGTCCAACACCCCCCCCCCCCCCTCCCTGCCTGCTTTTCCATCGGAGAAAGGGTAATGGTAAAATATCTGCAGCATTGATTCTAAGTTAAACCTCAGGGATACCGGTGAGTTAAAGAGCCATGCCTATTCGCTAGTATTGATTTCACCTCATAATGGCGAGATCTGTCATTTTTGAGTGAAAGAGTTGTGGGTCCCGGGGACAGCAACTGGTGCAGCGTGAACGGGCTGGTTAAGATGATTTGTGCATGTGGCTCAAGCTTTGTTTCTGTTGCTTGAGTCACACTGCTCACTAGTGTGTGTGTTGTCGTCGTCCCCCCCCCCCCCCCCCCAAGAAAACATCGTAAACCATTCCATTGCCATGAAATATGTCAGATTACATTTCAGGGACATGTTTGAATAGTCCCTTCTGGTGTACTGTAAATTGCTCTTGGCTTTAGCTGGAGTTGATACAAAGACATCGGCTTTCGGGTCCTGCTGCTGGAATGCTGTTAATGTAGATGTAGTGTGGCCTACTGACCGAGTGCTCACTGCCACAGTGATAAACTGCGGTGAGCCTGGTGTGCCTGCCAATGGAGTGCGGTACGGAGACGACTTCACCATCGCGCAAAATGTCACCTTCGCATGCCAGCCCGGCTACACGATGGAAGCGGACGGCTCCGCCTCCCTCACCTGCACCGGCAACGGCACCTGGAGCGCCCCGGTGCCTTTCTGCAAAGGTATCGCTCACCTACAGACTATTTTTATTTTTGGGAAAAGACATGGTCAGTTGCATACATGCATGCGGGTAGTGAAGGTGCCTGTCACTCAGATTGGCAGGTTATCACGGCATTGGCTGGCCTCTTCCACGAATGCAAGGCGCTTTTATTTGAGTTTGGGAAACGGAGCAGTGGATTCTAGCAAGGCGGCTAGTGCAGCTGTCTCTGTCCATAGCAACACTACTGCCCAAAGTGTTAGCAGAACTCAGAGCCAAACTCAGACACACTGCTGTTAGAGTCCGATCACCAGTGCTGTGATGGAAGACCCATTTGTCATGGTCCTGAAACAGAAACCACTCCCTTAATTCATCTTTATAATATGCAACAGTATAAATATTCATGACTTGGGAACATGATGAGATGTTTACATCAAAAGCTCACAGCGCAATAATGCTGAAATAGAAATACATTGATTTATATTTGCAGTCTCTCTCTACATTTCTCCCTTCCTTGAGGATATTAATAACACAGTCCTTCTCTCTAGCGACGTCCACTCACATTCGTTGTAATTAATTTCAAAACACACTAAATGACTCCTGTCACTATGCCATCAGGAAACTAAATTGAATTGAATGTGTCCATTGTCATTCGCATGCGCTAGTGATGTGAAATTCTGTGTGCATCTTTGGTCATTGCTTTCTCGATACCCACAAAAGGCCCCTTGAATGCTATTATGCTAAGCTTATTATGATAGGCACAGATGTCTCATTTAGTGTAGATGGTAGGAGCTGCCTCCTGCTTCTTAAATGATGTGTTCTGCAGGAGAATCTGTAGGAGTCTGAGCGTGTTGCCCTCGGTCTGAACTGCTGTGAATTTTGCTTGCGTGGTGAATATGCATGTTAACAGAACTAAAATGGTGCTGCTAAAACATGTAGCTAAACCTAAAACATGAAAAAAGCCCTTTATATACAAAGCAGTATGTATTAGCAACAAAGTATTCAAGAGGCTGTGTGTGTGTGTGTGTGTGTGTGTGTGTGTGTGTGTGTGTGTGTGTGTGTGTGTGTGTGTGTGTGTGTGTGTGTGTGAGTGTGTGTGTGTGTGTGTGTGTGTTTTGTGTGTGTGTGTGTGTGTGTGTGTGTGTGTGTGTGTGTGTGTGTGTGTGTGTGTGTGTGTGCGCGTGTGTGTGTGCGCGTGTTGTGTATAGTAAGGACATATCACCTCCAAGTGCACCGTGCCTCCCTTCCCTCTCTCCCTTCCTTCCACTCTCCGTCTCTCTCTCTCTCTTTTTATCACTCACTTTTTTCCTTTCTCTTTCTCTCTCTCTCTGCACATCTTCATGAGAAAGGCTGAAGACGTGAAGCAGAGTACATTAAATATTCATTAGCTTAGATAGTCCAAACTGGTCCGGTCCCCATGGATGTGCATCAGACCGTGTCCAACACCAATTCAGAATATTAGTACAGCATTCAGGAATTTATGACACATTTATACCCTTTATTATGCCAGCAAGGGGTTGACAACATGATCACTGACTAATAAGAAGCCGTGTTCTGCCAGACATATTTTGTGCATTGTTTTGGGGGACATAATTGGGACGGGGTCTTTCCCTCACGCCGTCACCCTCCCAATTAACTTACAGTAGGAGAAGGGGGCAGTGGTGCTGCCAGAACCCATCACGGGTTCCGTCCCAAACCCGTCACCTAGACCGCAGCCTCACCTCTAGTCCCCTCGCAGCGCTCAGCAACATCAGGCTGCAGTAATAAGGGCTGATCCCACGCAGGCTGCTCAGTGTATCAGCAAATCCACCTCATCCCCGATTTCGGGTTTCTTCACGCTGCTGGCTTTGTCAGCCAGCATGCCTGCCTGTGGCACAGGGAGCGAGAGAAGGATGAAGAGGTGGTGAGTGCGGGCACATGTGCGTGCGTGCGTGCGTGCGTGTGATTTGCTGAGGGAGGGTATCGTGCCTTCAGAAGGGACGTGAGTCATCAGACATCCACTTGGGTGAGCCATGAGTAGGCCAGCGTAGAGACACACACCCCACCTCACACACACACACACACACATGTGCACACAAGCTCCGACAAACACATGCATATGTACTCGCACACAGACACACAAGCGCACAGAGGCACTGGCGCGCGCACACACACACACACAAACACAAACAACACTGTGCCTTTGACTCTCGTGCCTCCACACGTTCTGTGTAGTGTGTGTGGGTGTTTTGTCACTGTGAAAGTGTGTTTGTTTAGGAGGTGCTAGGATGCTGTGTCTGGAGACTAATAACCACGGGAGACAGCTTAGTATGCAGCTCAGTGTAGGTAGACAGAAACCCAGCGGTCTACACATAGATAAACCAGACACTGGCTTCAACTCTGTTTTCCATGGAAATTGCCAGCGGTTAATTATTTAACCTGTCACTTTGGTGGAGGTAGAGCAGCACTGGGGTGTTTGCACATATACATGTAACATATACATGTAACATATACATGTTCTTCTGCAGTCTTGAACCAACTCTGTTTTGAATGTGCTATTACAAATTATAGTGCTGTCTGCAGTAAATACTTTAATGTTTCAGCACATACAGTTGTGAACAAGGTGCGTCTCTTTATGCTGTATGCAGGCATTCTGCCTCAAGGACCGCATGTCTCCTCTTTCTCATTCTCTCGCTCTCTCCATCTCTTCTTATCCTTCTGTTTCTTTCACTCTCTCCCGCTGTTTCTCTCTCCCTCTCACTCTCTCTCTCCCTCTGTTTCTCCCTCTGTTTCCCTCCCTCTCTCTCTCTCCCTCTAGCTGTGACGTGTCCTGCTCCTTCAGCTATTTCCAACGGCCTCCTGGAAGGCACTGACTTTGAGTGGGGTACGAGTGTGAGCTACAGCTGCTCTCCAGGCTACGAGCTCTCCTTCCCCGCCATCCTCACCTGCGTTGGCAACGGCACTTGGAGCGGAGAGGTGCCCCAGTGTCTGCGTAAGTACCCGGCCGTGCCCCGCCGCCCCTTCCTGCCCCTTCCTGCCCCTTCCTGCCCTGACCCCACCGCTGTCCCCCAGAGCCGCGATCCCGCAGTAGAGTGCGGATGAACAGCCTCTCTGGCCGTCCGCCCAGGGAGCGTCCACGGGGCTTTCACGGCGGGGTTGGTGTCAGAAGACCTCCTGAGGGCAGCCACTATATGACTTCCATTAGTTTTGTTAGATTGGATGGCAGAGTGGCTTGACAGCAGAGGCAAGAGACAGTAAAAGGTTAAGAGATGATAATTGGATGCTTCACAAAGTGGCCACATTCAAAAGAGAGCAGGCTCCTGAAAGAGGACACATGACCGATCAACAGGGTCACGTTTAGGACCGGACAGCCATGCTCAACAGGTCACAGATACTAACAGTAACAGTACTAACCCAAAAAGCACACCTCCTTACACTCTTCTGGACACATATGGTGCTTTAGTGGTTGCAAATAATGAATAAGGCAGTACAATTAAAATTAGTTCTCATACCATAATAGTGAGATCTTTGTGCTGACCATCCAGTGAAACATTAGAGCATTGCAGACACATCTGAAGTGTTTTAAGGCTGAATTGCACAGTGCTGTATGGTAGTCCATCCTCCCATGAGCTTAAGGCCACACAGGGAAGGCAGGACGAGTGCCGGGAAAACAGAATAATCAGCACGTCAGCACGTACCAGTTATTCCATCTCATCTAGGACCAAGACGGGCCGGCTTGCCACTCCACACTCAACCAGAACTTTACAAGAAGGAACATGGAGGGGCGCTGTAATCAGGAGGGGTCTCTCTCGCTCGCTCTCTCTCTCTCTCTCTCTCTCTCTCTCTCTCTCTCTGTCAGGACGGCCACACACGTGCGGCGGGAACACAGAAGAGTTTTCGCTACTCCAGTAATGAAAGTGTGGCTCAGGCTTTGTAGTCAGTGCACTGATTTTTCTTTGTCCCTCTTTCTCTCTCTCTCTCTCTCTCTCTCTCTCTCTCTCTCTCTCTCTCTCTCTCTCTCTCTCTCTCTTATTTTATGTCTTGACAGCACATCTATAATTCATCAAGAGAAGTCAAGTTTGTAGCGTCGAATCCCAGGCACAGGAGTCCACGCCGCACATTCATTATGAATCAGACCGACAGTGACGTTCCCCACACACACACACACACACACACACACACACACACACATTTTCTCTCCAGAGAACCGTTGTGTGTTCCACAGAGGCAAAGTCTCAGCTAACGCTCACCTGGGACTCCTCAGGACTCGCGTCCCCTGTCTTTCCTTTCACCGCTCTCTTTTCCGCTCTCCCTCGTTCTCTCTTGGAAGTACACTGTGGATCCGAGTGAAAAGTGCTTTGAGTTATCTGCAGGACTGGTAATGACAGAAGTTAAGAATAGAGGGATGCCATCAGGGTAGGTGAGCCGCAGGGCAGGGCCGGCACGCGGGACCGGCACACGGGACCGGCACGCGGGACCGGCACGCGGGACCGGCACGCGGGACCGTAATGAGAGCCCATTTCAGATTGTCTCCCTTTTGCACTTGTGTATGTTGATCACGTCCGGGGTTACCGCCGCCAGCCCAGGATAGATGTATCTCGTATGGTTTCCAGCCATCAAGCACTGACTTGACTTTCACTGCAAGCGCCTAAATGCTTTGGTTGGATTTTCTTTGCAGGGCTGTTTTATTAGAGTCTCCCCTCTCCTAAGCTCCCATATATTTCTCTCTTTCATTACAGCTAAGTTCTGTGGGGACCCAGGGATCCCTGCACATGGCTTCAGGGAGGGCCGCAGCTTCATCTACCAGTCGGAGGTGTCATTCAGCTGTAGCGCCCCCTATGTGCCTGTGGGCAGCACTACACGCATCTGCCAGGCCGACGGCACTTGGAGTGGGTTCCAGCCTCGCTGCATAGGTACCCCAGCACTGCCCATCCAAACAGAACACACCTAAATAGAACACGCCGTCAGCGCTGGCCCAATCCAAACAGATCACACCTAAACAGAACACACCCTCAGCGCTGGCCCGATCCGAACAGATCACGCCTAAACAGAACACACGCTCAGCACTGCCCATCCAAACAGAACACACCTAAACAGAACACGCCGTCAGCGCTAGCCCAATCCAAACAGATCACACCTAAACAGAACACCCCCTCAGCGCTGGCCCGATCCGAACAGATCACGCCTAAACAGAACACACCCTCAGCGCCGTCTCGATTCAAACAGATCACGCCTAAACAGAACACCCCCTCACCGCTGGCCCGATCCGAACAGATCACGCCTAAACAGAACACCCCCTCAGCGCTGGCCCGATCCGAACAGAACACACTGTCTCTGTGCTCTCACTCCCTTCTCTGGTGTCCACACCGTTAGGGTGATTAACAGCCTTTAAGAATGATGGAGCCAGCAAATGTACTCTTGCTACTCTTGATAAGTGGGATTACATTTGTATTATTAGGTTCATTGAATTATTTTAATCATATTCATTCAACAGGACATCCAGCCTTCATCACTGTCTGCTGAAAAGTGATAGGGGTTGTAGCCACAGTAGATGTGGTTTTAGAATGTACCCGCATTATTCATTTAAATGGAGGCATATTTTATAACCACACATTATTCATAATCAAATGAAGTTAAATATGTTCCAATGGAGGTGGAGAAGTAAAAGACTTCTGGGTCTTTGCAGATACGAAAAATGTCAATATGAAAAATAACTGTAAGCAAGGGGCTGGAGTCTGGTTTGAACTCTTAATTTTTTCTTTATAAAACTTTAGACACATTAACTCTTTGATTCTACTTTTAATCCAAATCCAAACAGTTCTATAAATGTATCACAATTTTAAGAATGATGTAGCTCCTTCTAACCTGGGATATGGGTGTTCTATCAGTGTCTTTAATGCACCTCTAGCTCACCTCTCTGGTTAGAAGTGTTAAAGTCTCTTCACAATAGTATGAGAACGAAATGCAACTCACTTACAATTATATAGACTTCAAAATGCAGCTCTGGTGTCCTGTTGTACACATGCCCTTATTATTTAACATGTGTCCCATCACACGTGTGCCCTTATAATTATTTAACATGTGTTCTGTCACACGTGTGCCCTTATAGCTGTCTAACCTGTGTCCCATCACACGTGTGCCCTTATAGCTATTTAAACTGTGTCCCATCACACATGTGCCCTTATAGCTATTTAAACTGTGTCCCATCACACGTGTGCCCTTATCATTTAACCTGTGTCCCGTCACATGTTTCCTTACCCATGTTTTGGGTGAGATGACTGCTGCTTTTAATGATGAAAATGGCTGTGTGTTGTACTGGTAGCTCCCTCTCCCTCTCCTGCTGGGTCTCCGGGGGCAACAGCCCACCCGACTCAGGCCGAACTCACTGTTTACACTCTCTGAACTGGAATTGCATCACTGCTGTGTGCTGCAGGTCCAAAAGTAATAATGAGTCAGTTAACAACAGTTAACGAAGTGATCTTAACGATCTAATGACTTTACCAATATTTTAGAAATATTACTGCGCAGAGAACATGTATAGCTAAAGGGTGAGCAACCAGTTTTCTTCCCTTCTTATTAAAACCACTTTGATAAGTTGAGCACATGCAGACTCTGACCTGATCACCATCATGAGACAGCCTAGGATTTGCCGTAGGTTATGCTAGCAGTCACATTAATATTGAAGTTCTCCACTAGTTTAATTCGATGGCTCAACAAAGTCAGCACATGTTCTTACATTTCAACAGGATTGGACAGTAGTCACATCCTGAACTAAAGGATTAAACATTACACAGGCACAAACAATGCACAGAGGGTAAGATCTTGAGAGAGAGAGAATATATGTGTGATTGTACACATGTACATACGTCTGTCTGTGTCCGCTCTGATCATTAGTCAAACTCAAAATGATGCACTGTATGTTCCAAACTTATCCATGAATACAATAAAAGAGGAAACAGTTGAAAACAGACGAGCTCATTTCCAGTGGACTGT
The DNA here is from genome assembly GCF_052324685.1 of Brachyhypopomus gauderio. Lineage (NCBI taxonomy): Eukaryota > Metazoa > Chordata > Actinopteri > Gymnotiformes > Hypopomidae > Brachyhypopomus > Brachyhypopomus gauderio. Next base: position 14,519,938 of record NC_135216.1, on the reverse strand, counting down.
GGCTCGTTTCCTCTCCAGGCTTCATCATGTATGCCCACCTTACAGAGAGCAGTTTTCAGCTGACTAGACACCAACTTACTCATGTTCCAGTGGTAACTGAAAGCAGTCCTCGTGACCACTGGCTGAAGCTCACCCAACACCACCACAGGAAGTTGTAGTGTTGTTTCCAAGCATTTTTTAGACTTTTTTTTTGGAATGTCTTTGGGGCTAATCTGAGATAAATTGGTGTCTTAAACACAGACATAAACTTAACAGGCCAATCAAGCTAAATTTAACAGCCGTAGTTGGTTAATAAACAGTTTAAAAAACATAGGACTTCTCATATTTCACGACTTTAGTTTACTCGCTAAAACATCCAGCCTTTTAAATGAATCTGAATGCTTTCTCACATAAACAGTAACAAGTATAACATTATTGAGCAGTAGAAACTCTATATAACATCTATATAAACCAGCCAGGCTGGCTGCAAGAAACCGAGCCTCATTATCAATAGGAGCTGAAGATGAGAGGTAGCACGCAGGCTTTAAAACATTCATGCAGTGTGATGGTATGAAACACGGTCTCCATGTGAATTCTGCTGTATAATGCAGGTGCATATTTGGAGGAGATCCAAATCTTTTGTAGCCTATTACATTCTGTTGAAAAGAATAGGTCAGTTCTGTTGCAAAGAGTACTATGCATTGACAATAAAAGTCAACATCAGTTATTTTTAGTACTAATTGCTGAATCAGTAGTTGGAATGTGTGTGTGTGTGTGTGTGTGTGTGTGTGTGTGTGTGTGTGTGTGTGTGTGTGTGTGTGTGTGTGTGTGTGTGTGTGTGTGTGTGTGTGTGTGTGTGTGTGTGTGTGTGTGTGTGTGTGCGTGTGTGTGTGTGTGTGTGCGTGTGTGTGTGTGTGTGTGTGTGTTGTGTGATAGGCATATTGATAATATAAATGGGATTACAGCCCACCATTCTGTAACATCAGTGATTCCTGACAAACACATCAGAGGTAACTTGTGTATGGATGGATGCTTGGATACCTTTGATCCATCACTAAGCAGGCAGTACTGTTAACCAGGAAAGCTTGAACAGAATTCCTGATTTTGAAGTGTCTGCAGTCCTGCATTATCCATATGTGTGTGCCACATTTAGCTTTGTGTAATGCATACAGTTCACGCAGCAATCTAGGAACTCAGCTGGATACTGTTTTTTAAGGACCATAAACTTGAATTATGCTACTTGACTCAGTAAACACAAATATTTCTCACTATATAATATCTATTGCCTCTTCTGTGTAGTAATTTAGGTTTTAACTCAGTGGAACAAATTGTAGCAATTAGTCATTTTCTCAAATAACTGCTTCCTGCTTTTCGTTTCTAATCAGTACGTTTACGGAGGTAAAAAAAAAAATGGTGCAGCAGCGTTTTTGTGTCTCACTAGTAATTCAGACCTCAGTTATTAGTGTTGAGTTTCTTCCCAAACAGCTCTTGCCAGAAACTCAGCAGTCGAGCCTCATTATTTTGATCGCCTCCCACCACTGAGTCCTGTTTTATTTATCGCTAAGCTTAAGAACAAGCACAACAGTGTTTAGCGACACACACACACACACCAAAATCATCGATGTCCCGTGCGTTGCTCGGCAGGCGTGGGCCAGTGCTACCCCATACTGCCTCTGTGCCTTATTGGTATTGTGGAGAAGAACAAGGTCTTTCCTTTCAGTGGCCGCACAGAGAAAGCATGAGGATGTGAGCATATGAAACATGGAGTCATGACATTGGAGTCGACAAACTCTGGCCTCCAGGGCGGCACTGTGGGGGCTTTCCCTTGGCCAGGGCCTGCTGGGCTCCCATTACTGCCACTCAATAAGTCCTTAACAGTAGCCAGGTAGACTTTTGAATAGTTGCTCACCTCAGTTTGGTATCAGGTATGCTATATGTGTGAGTATTTGGTAATAGGCATGTGATATGTGTGAGTATTTGGTAACAGGCATGAGTATTTGGTATCAGGTATGCTATATGTGTGAGTATTTGGTAATAGGCATGTGATATGTGTGAGTATTTGGTAACAGGCATGAGTATTTGGTATCAGGTATGCTATATGTGTGAGTATTTGGTAACGGGTATGTGATATGTGTGAGTATTTGGTAGCAGGTATGTGATATGTGTGAGTATTTGGTAGCAGGTATGTGATACGTGTGAGTATTTGGTAACAGGTATGCTATATGTGTGAGTATTTGGTAACAGGTATGTGAAACTGAATGCTTTAGCAGAGAGTGATCTAAGGGTTCCACATTTCATACTGTATGTGACATTTTGGGTGACCTGGCCGTGAGCATGGGGGATTCTTCTCACACGACGTCCTGCTGAAGATTCTGGTTCATCCAGTTTTAAATCTTCAGGTGAAAGCCCAGGCCACTATTACCAGCCCAGTCCATTTCATGATTAACATGATTAACAAACCTCGTGTCCTCTTAAGAACAACACTTATCTGATTGCAGCTCCTTGCTCATATTAAGAATACATTCTCCTGACATCAACAATTGCACTGATAATAGTTTTTGATTGAGTTAAGTAACGGAATCGTTTTCTAAGCTGTGTTGGAGACTTATTGAGGAGAGAAGGATAGTTTGGAAGTTGTAAGAACTTAATAATTGATTGGAGACTTCAGACACTTTAAAGTATTACAATAACAGATTCTGAAGCCATGATGTCAGATCTGATTATTCATACACCTAATCATAATCATCGTGATCATAACTTGTCATTCGATGTCCAGGTCTAGAGAGTTTCATCGCCCTCCATTAGATATACATAACATACTCCTCTCACCTGACCATGGAACAGGGAATGCAGCTGAACTTTCATGTGTAATGTAAAGCCCAAGCCAAACAGCATGTTTGCACTTGCGCACAGAAACACGCTCTCTCCGTCACACACAGAGCTAGAGCACACCCCACTGGCTACCGGCTTTATCTGCTGCAGGACTGACTGTTATGAAAATCCCCACGCTGTCTCGATTAATGTCACACAATATCGGCCTGCCGTATTCCATCAAACTGCCAGACCTTGCCTTCATAGAGAACACCATTAAGAATTAGGTCACACTGTCAAATGTGAGTGTACAAAAATGTGCGAGTGTGTAAGAATATGTGCTCCTGTGTGTGTCAAACATTATCCAACACCGCCTCTGCCAAAGCCAGTGTGAACATCTGTCTTCCTACCGCATCCACATATATGGTGAAACATCACTCTGTTTTTCACACGTGAGAATTTTTGCATGGAAATGTTTTGGGGTTTTTTTCTCTCTCTCTCGAAAGGAGAGCAGCCCAGCTGTGGCCGGCGGCCCCGGCACTCACACGCCCGCGTTGAGTCCTGCGTCTCTGCGTCAGCTCACGGATGTGCTCCACATTCCAATTACTGTGCAGCACAGCTGGGCTCCGAGCAGCCCTAGTGCTGCACAACACTGCCCCCTGCTGAGTCTCCCCTCCCCCCCCTCCCGTACGGAGAAAAAACAACCCAAAACCTGTTTCAGTGCTGCTGCAGCACTTACATAAACACGGGCTCCATAACCATCACCATCACACAGGTCCTAGTACCGCAGAAGAAACATGGCCCTGTCTGTCAGGAAAGAGAGGGCGGGGCCTGATCTGAATGCTCATAAGGATTGTTGTTTGTTATGCTGCACTGATTTATCTGCTATATATTGGCCTGATAGCGACTAGCCAGGAGTTGTGAGTGACAGGATCTTGATTTCTCTCTCTCTCTCTCGCTCTCTTTCTTTCTTTCTCACTCTCTCTGTTTCTCTCTCTGCTTTTCTGGCCTATTTTACCTGTCTATCCTTTGTCTTTACAGAACCAACACGTACCACCTGTGAGAATCCTGGAACACCGCGTTACGGCTCTATGAACAGGACGTTTGGCTTCAAGGTAATTTCATGACCAATGCCCCCACACATTAAATCCTGCAGGGCTGAAGCACCTCTTATATCTTCTGACCTGCTGATCTCTACACGTGGTCTGATTTGAACATGACTACATTTTTTTATACTGATGATGATTGTGTCAGCTTCTTAAACTTTGCAATAAGACCAAGCCTGGTTCCAATAAGTACTCAAGCTTGGTTTGGGGATTGGTAGAGTGGACAACAGGATTAGCAGACACACACACATCTTCCCGTTATTGTATCGTACCATGTCAGAACAAAACAAATATACTCACGAGCTGAATTTTGAATTAAATGAAACAAATGCATCAAATAAATCTTTAGAGCCCTCACAGTCTGACACAGAATTAGAAAATGACACAGGCACATCCAGCTGCTGCGCCATTACCTCAGTGAGAGTAATCAATGCAATAATACGACTCTTACAGTCAGAGATGAAGCCACAGCACACCTCCACAGGGAAGGGGAGCCGGTGGCTGTGACCACACCTCTTATCCACAGCAGTCAATTAAAAGCTGCAGATCTAGTTCACACTAGTAAAGGAATAATCAGTCAGGGAAGTGGGATACAGGCCCGAGTCCACAGAATGAACTTCAAATGAATAACTCACTGTCATTGATGAAGTGCATATTCAGGAGGAATAAGGCAGAGAAAAGGGGGGGGGGGGGGGGGGGGGGGGGGGGTCAGTTTTTGACAGTATTAAGATCAGAAGCCTTTAGAGTTTCTCAAACCAAAATTAATCCTAGGTCTAGATTAAAAGGTCCCTTTAACAGTGAATTACCAATGACATTGTGTTGCACATCTTATATATTTCTGGTATATTCATTATATATTATGTATATCAGTAGCGAACCGTGACCATTAAACCTTGGCCCGCTCCCATCCAACCCCCCCACCCCACCCCCCCGAAAAAAATTTGTTTCCTTTCATAATTAACTGCAATAAATAATAAATAAAAAGCTGAGACAACAGTACAGCTTTAGAAACGCAATAAACAATAATATCTGTACTAGATAACTTCTTGCGCAAAATAAGGTTCAAACAAAATAAGGTTCACAGCTCCGTGTTCCTCGGGAGCGGAATATGTAAACAACGCACACGAGGGCGTCAAAGGAATGAATCGAAACTAGCTAGCGGTGGTACGCTAACGACGGCAGGCATCACAGTCCTGATAGGGGGAGACACAGGCTCACAGGCTTCCACTTAATTAACCCCTCACCTTCCAACACAGATTGAATAGACACGGTTGAATAATTTATTTGCTTATATTTCTGTAATTGTTTAGATGTTGATTGTCAAACTGTAAGTAGGTAAAATAAAATTGGATAAATTATATTATATATTTATGTTTTAAGAATATTTTAGGCCCTCTGAGAGGGCGTAGAGGGCCCTGACGGTTCCCCACTGATGTATATTGTATTCTATATGCTAACTGCAGGGCATGCCACGTGTTTTGGTTATTCACTGTCACGCACGCCGTGTCGTTACGAGATGATAGGCAATTTCATTCGATTTAGTCCCAGGATTAATCCATGATCAGGAAAGTACTGCAGCCCTTAATCTTAAGTTGGGGTCTGGTCAGGCTTCAGCGCAGGGAGAAATCTCAGGCTTTCCTCCCTCATAAATCATTTGTCTAGAGCCTGTGAAGCCCTTACGCTGGCTGGCACTTAATGATATTGAAGTGAAGTGAAGAAGATATTGTATCCCTCAGATAAGCCCTAGTGTCTATGGCTCGGCAGCCATGTACATCGCCAGGAACAGCGTGTTAATCAATTAATGTGGCCGGCTCATGTGTCACTCTATGACACATTTTAATATTTCACTGTCTCATATCTGTCAGACTAGTTAATGTCAGAGCATCAGCACGCACTCCTGTAAGTACAACGGCAAGCGCTGACACTGGCAGACACACAGTTTGCTGGGGTCTTTCACAGCCTCCGTTATAACGACATACGGTAGACTCCATGTTTACATATGGAGTGTTAACGTGCAGCTGAACAACTCGTGTCTTGGAGCCCATGGGGAAACGAGATCATTGAATTTTATTCTCCAGTGGAAATCTGAATGATATTGTTGTTCCGAATAAACTCCTGCATAAACAAAGTGAGACGTCTTTATGCACAGTGCTTTGTGGTATCACTCTGCAGGAAATTGCCTACCGAGGTTCACACATATATAATAGGTTCCAAACGGCTCAGACTAAATGCTTTTGCACAGTCTTCTCATTACCGTGGAATGTGATGCTGGCGTTCGTGCACTCTGACGTCACTGCGGTTTGTCCTGCTGCAGGTGGGAAGTATGGTGGCATTCCAGTGTCAGCCTGGTCACCTGCTACAGGGCTCCACCACACGCCTGTGTCAGGCCGACCTCACCTGGAGCGGAACCCAGCCCGAGTGCATCCGTGAGTCCATGCCCTGAAAACTCCCTCTTAAACTTAAAAGGACAGGCGATAAGCTGACGAGAAGCTGAATCTACTGTCAGTCAGAGGACACCACAGTGTAGGCCACAATCTAAAAGGAAACCCCTAGAGAGAGTGTCCCTTCACGGGGCTCTCTGACTGGAGTCTTCTAATCTTGCACCAGTAGGGTGCCTCCTAAGTGATACTAATATATCTTCAGTAAGGGAAAGCTCAAATACTGGAGAGCTAAGAGCTTCATTATTTTAACCAATGAAATATATTCAAAAGGCACCCAGAGATTGATTCATATTACTGGAAAGTGAGAGATGGATCATTTTCTGTACCTTTTTCACAATGGGCATCTTGGGTTCATTCTGAGTTATGTAAGATGTCTGTTCTTTAAATCTAGGCTTTCAGAGTAATGCAGCTCTACTTCTGTACTCAAACTTGGATTTTTTAAATGCCCAAGGCTTAGGACAGAGTGCCATGGAAATGGATCTGAAATAAGACACTTTTTTTTTTTGCGTAATGCCTTATTTGCAGTAATTCAGAAATAGCTGACTGCACAGTTTTCACAGACATGGTCATTCTGTGGAACTTGTGTTTCCAGAAGGTCCCTTGGTTGGTGCCTTAGCGGGTACTTTGAGTTCTTACTGTACCACAAAGTTCATGTCTTTCAGTTTTAAGTCATTTGTCTTTTAAGGGACAATAAAGCAGTTTCTAAGGAACAAGGCCACCTGGAAGCTTTTCCCATGTCAGAATATGGTCTTCACCTTGTTCTGCTGAAGACAGTGAAACTGCCCCAGTACTGTATTGTCAGGCAAAGCCAGAGGACTGGGCAGGTCACCAACCAGTGGAATCAGGCAGGCGTTGCCTGGGGCCCAGACCACGTCTGCCCATCACCGCACGATTCCAGAAAAAAAACACACCATTAAAATAGCTTGGAGAGACCGGGTTGGAGAGAAGGAACAGCTGCCTCCCAATTTCGCAAGACAGATTGCTGTTCATCCCAAGCATTTCAAAAGCTAATTACATTTTGCTTCATATGTCACTACCCCAGTGTACTGTCATTGTTTTTGCAAATTTAAGAGATTGAGCAATGGGATAGCTGTAGGGGACCCAGTGTTTGCTGCACTGTCTTTGTATAGCTTTGATTAAATGGCCTTGGTATATTTCTGCATAATCATGCCATTTTTTTTGTGGCTTACAATAATCACAGTTGTTTCTGTAATTACTGCAATTTTGTTTGCTTTGTACATATGGCTATTTACAAAGTGCTAGATCTAAATCATATTTGTTATACAGTGTCATTGGAAACTATTGCTGACTGCTTGTCCACTTAGGTTGTTGTTTCCAAAGCATTCTGTAGTTAAGGAGCATCATGCCCACGACCCATTAAAATTTTATTAACTCAATAATTCAAATTTCACTGTTTAAAAACACAGGAGTATGCATTATTATTGCACAATTCATACTATTCTTACACTACTGTAAAAAAAAAGGTTTGAATGAGATCCAAAACAGTTAGTATTAATGCAACAATTACACAAAAACAACACAGAAAAACAGAAAGTGTAATGCATGGTGTAATTAGCCCAACAACGTCCCTCCACTGCTACCTGAGACGTTATATTACTGCAGTGCTGAGCACCTCTAACTCTCCAATAAAGTATCAAAGTGTGAGATAAAAGAGCCAGTGTAGAGCGCCGAGCCGAAGCCCAATCTGGACTACGTTTGATCAGAGTGGAGCACGACTGGAGCTCCGAGGATGAGTGAGTGAGCGCTGCCTGCTGCTTGATCTGCGGGCGCGGTGACAGGTAAAGGTGCGCTCCTCCTCCCCGCCGCCTGCCAACGTCAGCATCAGTGTCTGCTCCGCTCCTGGCCCTCTCAGCAAGCTGTTTGGAGTTGTGCTGATAGGCTTTGGAGATGGAGGATGGAAGATGGTGGTGCAGAGACAGATGACTGGCTGTAGGCGGATTGACAGTAGGCTGACTTAAGAGTTCAGGCTTCAATTTGTGTTGCTTTTACTTTGGGGGTCCAAGGGAGGAGACGAGATTGCTCAGATGGTGCTGAAGTGACTGAAACTTGGCCGAAGTTCAACTGCGTGCCAGTATTTCTCAAGACACGCGTAGTAATCTCCTCTCATATCTTCTGTCTTCCGGCTTTCTTTCTGTTCTTTCTTTCTTGTCTTAATTTCGTCGTGTTTGTCTTTTCATGTTCTCATTTCGTTCTGTTTTTCTTTCCTTCCATCTGTCTCCTTCGCTGCACATAGCCCACAGCTGCAAGCAGCCAGAGAACCCTCCCCATGTGGAGGTGGTGGGCATGGACCTGCCAGGCTATGGCTATACGCTCATCTACAACTGCCAGACTGGCTTCTTCCTGTCGGGAGGCTCTGAGCATCGCGTATGCAGGTCTGATGGAACCTGGACAGGAAAGATGCCTATTTGTAGAGGTACAGTTCCCCAAAATCTTTACATGTTGTTTCATAAGTAGGTATTCATTCACTCATCCCTGCCTGTCAGTCTGTAGTAATCCAGTAATCATCTGTAGTGTAGACGTCAGACGGGCGCTTTGCGAGCTTTGACCTTCCGTGCGCCCTGACGGCTGCAGCAGGCTTGTGTGGCGTTTGCTCGCACTGCAGGTCGCACTGCAGGTCACACTGCAGGTCGCACTGCAGGTCGTACTGCAGCGGTGCCCAGCCTGCACAGCTGCTCACCTCAGGCTTCCTCGTAATTACTGCACACCAACAGATGTGAAAGGCGGCAAGGGGGGGATTGGGGGGGGGGGGGGGGGGGGGGGGGGGGGCGAGTTCACGGCGTGCCGCCCTGTTCAACACTGCGTACACTTTCTCGCGGCCTCTTGTTTTGCATGGCACAGCTCGCCAGGCCAGAGGAGGCGTGTGCATGGTGTCTGTTGCGGTGTTTGATGTAGTGGCAGTGTCATCCTCCCTGCGGTCTGCAGTTCTTTGATAAATTTTCATTTTGAAAGAGAGACAGAGGGGAGAGAACCCAGTCCTACGAGATGACACTGCCTGCATGGGAAGAGGCACAGGACACAAGGAGCCCAGCCAGAACGATCTGCCTATCTGCTTTTTGATAGGAGAACATGAAAAATGAACTCTCTACTAATACATTTTTTATTTACATTGTAGCTGGCTCCAAGCTATCAGAGAAGCCCATTAAGCCGGTCCCTGGGACACCAAGTCCTAAGCTAAATGGTGAGTATGTAATAACAAAGGGAGATCGTGCCATTTGTTTTGAGACTACTCATCAAGGCCCCCTCAGAAATAATGTTACAGTAACAGCTTAATAGAGCAGAGCTTCTCCCAACCTGCTGTGCCCGGGTGCACCAGAAGCTCCGTCGTCTGATGTATTCTGGACTAAGGTCCCTTGAGGAGGAAGCAGATAATAAGCAGTGCAGTGATTCCCATCCGTGCGGCCACCCGTGGACCCTTCTGGAGATTTTGCCTGAATTTCAAGAGACAACAACATCTAACATTTTGTGTTCTTTAAGAGTCAGCGCTGTAAGGGGGACAGAGTAGAGATGATTGGAGTTTTGGTGCATCTAAAGCCCCTGTTCTTGTGTGCTGCTTAAGGACCCAGTCCGATTTCAGTTGACCCATTTATTCTTAGAGTAAGATTGCAGATCTCTGATCTGCATGTTCACAGGCCAAATGAATAAAATTCCTTAAGAAGGGAGGAACTGATTCTAATTCAGGATTACTATCTGCATGTTAATACCATTATGGTATTATGGTCTTATTTAATTGTGCTTTTTGTGTTTGTTGTGTCGTTATGAGAGCCCATTGAAAGGCTGGATTCATCAGCACTTTGAAGGAGATTTATTTAAAACAATGGCTCCTTTTATGTAATGTGATTGTGATTTATAGTTCAATTGTTGGTGAATGAATGTTGGTAGTTTTTGTAAGAAATAGTTCAATACATAGAAAGAAATGTACATGTTTGGCTATATTGCTGTATATGCTGTAACATTTTTATAAAGTTTAATGAATAATCCTCTTTCTACATTTGTCATTCAGTCCCAGATGATGTATTTGCTCCAAACTACATCTGGAAGGGCTCATATAACTACAAGGGAAGAAAGCAACCAATGACTCTGACTATCACAAGCTTTAACACAACCACGGGTAGAGTTAACGTCACCTTAACAAGCAGCAACATGGACCTGATGCTTTCAGGTTGGTTTATAAGTCAGATCAAAATGGCACTTGGAAAAATCGTCTTCTGTTGATATGCAATGATATCACTAATCAGTTAACACAAAATCCCAGAAACAAACAGAATACTGTATGAAGGTTTTTAGAATGCAGTGCATTTACAATGTTCTTTGATTAGATTAGTTTACAATTAATGAATTCACTACCATGCCAGATAATAATCTTTATGATCTAGGAATGAAAAAGAAGCCAGTAAAACTGAAAATGAAGTCAATTTCTTCTATCAACTGTTTCTGTTTCAAGGTCACATTGTTCTTTCCTAGTGTAGAATCCAGTTTAGGTGGATCACCAGTTTGCATAATGTAGGGCATGTTTGCCTTCCCTGTAATGACCCTACTTAAACTCTTCAACCTGCTCCTCTGCTGTGCTTTAATGAAATATTCATCCTGTATGATAGAACTTTGACATACTTCTCCATCATTATGCTTCATACTTATCCATCTATCTCCTCCTACATCCTGATCTGGATTCTGAAGCAGTGTTTACATACATGACGCTGATATGCTTTGCATTAATTCAGTAAATGTGGACTTTTACATCCCACTTGAAACTGACCAGCCATTACCATGAATTGCAGGGAACTGTGTATTACTCACACACATGAGAAATGTGCTCACCTGCTGAGCAGGTAACTCCAGACACAGCCATACTGCTCAGTCCACACTGCATCTGAGTAATGATATTACCCCACTCTTCTTCAGACAGACTGTGCAATGTGATGGATTTTATTATTGCATTCGAAGTAGGGAACATTAACCAAGCACAGATGAGTCAGTTTGCCATTTTGAGTATGGCCGTTTTTGTTGGAGTGGGAGGATAACAGAGACGTACATGGCATGACACACTGAAACGAGAGAGTGATGTTTCGACGATGCAGCTGCTGCCGTGGCGATTGACTGGCTGACCCTTCTCTGCTGCCGTGGCGATTGACTGGCTGACTCTTCTTTGCTGCCATGGCAATTGACTTTGCTGACTCTTCTCCATTGCCACGGCGATTGACTGGCTGACTCTTTTCCTCTGCTGCACTCAGGTGTCTACAAGAGCCAGGAAGCAAGACTGATGTTGCTCATGTATGACGTGAAGGCATCTTCTTCCACCGCACTGGTCCGGATGAAGGAGGAGCAGTGGTCACTGGATGGTTTTGTAAGAGTTTATCTGAAAATGTACTCTCATATGCACTTTTCTAAGAGTTTATCTGAAACTATCCTAATCTGCACTTTTGTAAGTGTTTATCTGAAACTCTGCCCTCATCTGCATCTTTAAAAATGTTACATACAGCAAAATTATTAAACATTTATTTACTATATATATATACAAATATTCCAGTAATAATAGTTTTAATACATTTTTATTATTTAATTTAACTATTCTTTCCACCCAAATTTCTACCAGGTGTCTGCAGAACCTGATGGTGCCACCTATGTCTTTCAAGGCTTTATACAGGGTAAAGACTATGGTCAGTTTGGCCTTCAACGGCTGGGTAAAGTATCTCATTTATTTGTCTCGCATCTCCTATGATTCTTTTTTATTGCTACTTATGTCACCTTTATTATTTGAAACCCATGAAGCAATTTTATGAATCTCTACTATGTCGTTGTAAACTTTTCAAACATTGTCATAAGAGCATAGGAAAGACAGTAGCATTAATATAAGATGCTTCTATAGCAAACAGTAATATGTGGACAGTAAAGACAGAAATGTGGGTGCATTAATCATAGTAACAAGGGGAGAGTAAAGTTTGTACAGTGGGTGTTTTTGCTTTTGCTGTACAATGGGTAAATAAAGTGCATTCTGATTGGAGAGCTGAGAACACCCACCCTGGTCTACATATTATCTCAGTGTCGCTGAAGAACTGTTAGCAATGTGTTAATAATTTAGTTTCTCCCAAAAAATTATTAATTGGATTAGCTGGATAAATGTTAGTATGTACTGATAGTGTATTTCTTCAGTCATACTTCTGTCGTTTGCTCTCAGGAACACTCAAGAATTTCAGAAGCAAATTTAAGAATGCCCCCTTTACTTTTATATCAGTGACGCATAAAAACACTCAGACCCCCCCACACAGACAATTAGATACACCTTAAGAAAATCAAATTAAATGCTATATCTGCATGTATGGCCTCTAGGCGTTTCAGGGAGCTAAAACTTTAAACCCTGTTTCATGATAATTAGGTCAGAGGTTTTCTTTCCCTGCTAAAAAGCTGCTGTTTTGAAGAGACGAGCGACATTTCCAGCACTATTTTTTGCATTTTACTGTGTGTGAATTGATTCTTAATGATTTTTTTACTGCTTTGCCTTCCCACAGGTTTGAACATGTCAGAAAGTAATAACTCGTCAAATCCACCACATGGTACAAACAGTAGTTCTGTGGCCATAGCAATCCTCGTGCCTTTTTTTGCCCTGATATTTGCAGGCTTTGGATTTTACCTCTACAAACAGCGGTAAGTACAGAAGGAAATCTGTTTACAAAACTCTTAACTTGGCTTAATCAGTCATCTCGTCAATCACTCAGGCTTGAGTCATTTTCAAAATCATCTACAAAACTTATATTAATTGCTTAATTATATTAATTACTTATGGTGTTCACTCATACGGGTACTTTAGCATGATTTCTGTCATCTGGAAGGGCAGAGGGTGGATTAAAACGAATGTGATTACTAAATGAGCCATTGAGTCCATGTTTACTAGTGTCATTCTTGTGAGTTTTACTGCATCACTGTACTAAGCTTTCACTGACATATTTGGAATTAAACCGTATAGTGTGTGGTGGTTTCTAACTCGGATCTTGTGTTTCTGGTCACTAATACTGGTTTGCATGGTCTATCTTGCTTTGAAAGGACGACTCCAAAAACCCAGTATACCGGCTGCTCGGTCCATGAGAATAACAACGGCCAAGCAGCGTTCGAGAACCCCATGTACAACACCAACACGAAGGCAGGCGAGGGCAAGGCGGTCCGATTCGACCCCAACTTAAACACAGTCTGCACAATGGTTTAATGCAGAGCACTGGACGTGAGAACTATTTTGTGGGGGGGGCTTGTTTAGTTTTGTTTTGTCTTTTGTTCGTTTCTGTTGGGTTTTGGTGGGTTGTTTTGCTGTTTGTTTGTTAATTTAAAAAAAAGAGTGGATCCCCAGGCAGGGATGGATTTCTCTGAGACTGGCAGAGGACGTCCAGTCGATGCACTGTTGCCCTTCCTCTGAAATTTAAAGCACACTCTTCAGGAACCGTGATTTAACCATGTGCATCTACAGAGGACATGGAATACAACAATGACATCAAAGGGTTTTGTGGGAGGGGGCGGTCTGCCTCTTCAAGACCTAAAATCTTCAATCTTTACAGCAGAATGTGTGGACAGGACTTCTGCTCATCTATTTGCACTCTGTGAGTGATTCTTCATGCTCAACTGGGTCTTTTTTTAAGGAAAAGGGATCTGTAAATCTAACTGCATATATACCAGGACTATTCACCACTTATATTTTTGTGCTATGTACCACATGGCAGAGGAGAGAGTTGCTATCAAGCATTTAAGAAAAAAAATTTAAAAGAGTACTGTTCATTTTGCTGAAAAACAAATTATATTTGTTGGCTCATCCTTTGGTGACAATTGATGTTTTGTTGTCAGCTGTTTAAAGACCATGCCCCTTAACTTTTAGTTCTCAGTGTGTACACACATATCTTTGTTTGCACATTGAGGTAGTCTGTAGATGTGTGAGGAGTCACAATGAAAGAGCAAATGTGTCAAAAACTGAAACTTCAGGTGGTGTGTGGAGCACTGTCTCAACTTCACCTCCTCATTCTTTTAAACTGCTGTTATTATGCGGTGTGTATGTCTGTGTCGGTACACAACAACATGACCTCTGGGACAAATGTCAGTATTTTGGACCTGAAGTCTGCAGTGAGATGTGGTGTTGAGCATTTTTCGTCCTGAATACTTTTTCATTGGGAAAGCAGCTTTGTTCTCCCTCACTTTTCAGCAAAATATCTCTAGCATTTTGAGAATTTGATAATTTGGTACTTTTGATCATTATCATTCATATTAATTACTATTGTTATTATGAAATTTGTATAAAATAAAATGCACTTGGCATTTGTACCATGGACTTTTATACAAACTCAGATTACATCAACATTAAGGAGCAAGCATGTTTGTGAAATATTTATTGTGGCAACAATGTGATCATAATCTACTAGTACACACGGGCCATGGAGCACTGTTCCGATTCAGTCTGGCATTACATCATATGTTTGTTAAAGGACAGACAGCTATGGAACATGACCTTAGCATATTTGGTATTAATAAGTAAGCCAAAATAAGTAATCGAGCTTTACATTTCAAATTAGGTGTAATTTTATCTGGTCCCCAGCAGTTAGTGAGTAAACACAATTTTAAAGAAAATTGCTTTTATTAATATTGTCCTTTGTGAAATCATTATTTCAGCAGCAATGGAATTTTGCAAACCAACTAAATTTATAACAAAATGTTAGCAAAAGTTTGCTTATTTGTGGTTCTTTTTCCCCAGTGACATAGTTCTCTTTAAATCCTTACTTGACCATCAACAAGGTCAGACTACCTCAGTTCTGTGCTCCCAGACCCTCAAGCTGTGAGATTCATTCCAGTGCCTTCTAACGGACTGTACCTCTCATCACATTCTCCCTAACCAAGGCCATACTAGTGAACTAGGACACAGATTTCAGTGGTACGCACAGGTGAGAAACCTCACCAGGTGAGACCCTCACCATGGGCAGGACAGAAGGCTGCAGACTTCAGGATGCTAGTTCTGACATCACTGTCCAAGGGTCCCTGAATTGAGGAGATTGAGGTGATCTTTGGAGCATTCATTCAGAGTTCTGCTGAACTGCTTCTCTTCGACACTGTACAGTTCTGTGGAGTTTCCTACCATTACAGTTTAATGAAGTGTCGGTGTTCTTTTTTTATTATTTTTATGGCTGGTTTTTATACAGTGCCTACCAACATCCACATGACCCAGGTCAGCTGCTCCCTCTCATTCTTCTTATTTAACTCTGTCAATCCGTTTTTTCTCCACATTAACCGAATTTGTGGGTCAGACCGTTTGGACATGGAGTCTGCTCAAAAGGTCCTATCCTTCCTCCCAGTGTGAGCTGATTGGCCACCTATGTTGTCCTGTAACTGACTGCAATAAAAGGAGACACCCATACGATCAAGGAACAGACTCTTCCCAATCAAGCAGATGAGTATGTGCAGTACAGCTGGGTACTCCCACTATGTTAATGCATACAAAAGATCTATGAAAAAAGAAAATTAAAAAAACCTAAAAGTTTTTGTAAAGAAATATATTTTTATGGAGAAATTATTTGTAAAATGTATGAATCTATTATGTAAATTTTCAATGCAATGTAAGATTAAAAAAGGCTAATTCCTTTTGTAATGTGTGTTCCTTGTCCTGTCTACATAATGGGCGTGTGTGTGGTTTTATAAATACATACTCTTACATCTTATAGGATCAGTCAATGAAATTTATGAGGAAAAAATATCTTGTTTTTACTCTGCAATTTTAGCAATTTTCCTGGTAATTATTTACATTTGAAGTGCTGCATTTCCTTGTGTGCTGCTGGTGGTTGGTCTAGACTGTTTGACATTAGTCATCTGTCACTTTCAAGCTTTATCATTTAGCTTTTGACCAAAACTACAAAAATAATAGTGCCCAACCAAGATCTGTTCCTGAGCCGATATGCTGATAACACAGCGCAAAAAATTCCTGACAAACTTTAGTGATAAACATTTTTTGCTTCCTAAACTAAAATAGATGGACGTTTCAGTACCATTTATACCCAATTCAAATCTGTTTTATAGATGTTTTCTATTGCATTTTAAGTGATTGTCTTATAAAATTTTGTGTATTATTTATTCAAACATAAGGCTGTGATATTACACTCTTGCTTGTATTTGGTCTCGGGAGCATATTCAGTGTCCAGCAGTAGTTTGAGGGAATCCATGTTTCTTCACTTTTGCATACTACATAATGACCCGTATGTATACTTGGAACAAAAAATCTGGGTGATGGAGAAATTCATATTTGAATCCAGTGTCCAAAAATATATAATAAACTGGTGTTTTTTTCAGGAAGCAAAAATGTTGTTTACCAGTGTAATGTTACAAAAAGTGCAATTCTATCAAATCTATCAGTACCTGTTCTTCAGTAGTTCTTGAAAAAGTTTTTCACCTGACACTTTTCATTCCAAATAAAGTCGGATGGATTTGGGTTTGTGTTTTTTGTTTTGTTTTGGGGTTTACTTGGCAGGCACGATGGTATTCTGTGTTTTATTTTCTAGCTCACTGTTACTTCAGGCTGAGTGTGCCTCTGTACTTTAGTAGTACCCATGTTCCTTGTAAATGTCATAATACATGAAATGGAGCATTTCAAACAGTATATGTAAGCATTGGTTTGACTCTTGGACATGCACAGATGTTGGCACTCACCAGTTTGATTGACATCTCCTTTCACAGTCTGATGCGGTGAGAAATCAGAAGCTCCTGTTTGGTGGGCTTTTCTCTTTCCCCTTTGACTGAGTCTTAATTACACAAGCAGTGCCTGGAGCAATAAATTGCCATATCCCTGGCTCCACATGTGACACCTTGGATTGATTCATCAGTCATGTGATAGTGTTTTTGCTGAGCTCATAAATGACCAAATGGCATTGGCATATGCGCAGAGAGCTTCTTGTTCATACTTATATACGTCATAGTGCACACAGCCAACATGCTCTGGCAGTGAGTCAGTAATATTATGTGACTTGCATGTAATTCATAGTTTTAGTTCGTAGTTGACTAAGAGTGTAAGCATCACTGTAAAAGTAATTGGTTGCATCATGAAAAATGTGTAAAAATGTTTGGCATGGGTATCAGTGTTTAGCCTTCTCTGAAAGGCAAAACTCAGGACAAAATTGCAATGCTGAACCAGAAACTGTTTAAAACGGAATTGTTTTTATCCATCAAATGTATTGGAAAACAATCAGTTTGTGAACTCTAAACATGTAAGAGTGCTTTGCTTTGGAAGGCATTTTCAGCTCATCAAGATGATGCCAGTGGAGATAAATAACAGTGAAAGAAATACTAATGAAAAAGGGTTATATTTAGGCAGATGTATGGAAAGATTGACAACATATAGAATATTGATATGCCTTGCCTTTTGAAAAAGAGATAAAAGCAAAGAGATGAAAGCAGCTAGTGGATAGACAGCAGTAAAAAGGCTCTGTGTTGCAACTCAATTCAGTGAAACGCTATTCTGCTCTTGTGGACATGAATATGAACAGAATGGTGTGCTGCTTGATCATTATGGAAGTATGTTACTGGATCGCTATGGGTTCTTTATGAAATTCAAAGTTCACATTCTGAAACTAACACATGATTGCTTTAATTATTTCAGTGGTGGTGTCAGACGTGGCATGGCTTAATCTTGTGAAATTCTGATGTCTCGGAGGCATCGTATGTTGTGAAGATGAACTCCTCTGACTGTGGACTGTAAAGCTCATATTTCCACGTTATGGTGGACGGACAGGCTGAGGAACACAGTTGGCATTCCCCTCCTTCATCAGTCCTCTGCTGTATTCCATCTTAACCTGACAGCTGAGAGCACATGATACACTTGAGCAGGACTGGCGATTTCTCTCTGTTTCTGTGTCACTCCACGGCAACTCCAAGATCAAGGACGCCGGTAATCACCGTGTTTTGTCACCGTGAACCACGAGACGACACCACAGCTCTTTGTAGTTTGGCCCGCAGACCTGTTTCAAATTGGACGCTGTGGTGGAATGTAAAAATTGAGACAGGACCCCAGCTACAGAAAGAGCAGCAAGTGTGAGGAGAGAAAGTCGACTTTCTGTCTTCATATGTTGTGTTTGAATACACTTGGCAACATGGTCCTTAGTTTAAGAGTCCAACTGATGAGGTGGGATTGCTAATTCATATAATGATATCTGTTTTAAACAAGAGCTTTAAAGGTCAAGGTCAGTCTGAAAATTAACTCCAAATTAATTAGGCTGGACCTTTTTTTGTTTGTTTTTAACCCATTATGGCATAAAGAGTTGTTTTTACAATCTGCTACCTAAAAGGACTGATGAAAAAAGTTAATGTCAGATATTGTCTAAGTAACATAAGTCTGCACCTGCTTCTGCTCTAACCTTTGCTCTAACTGGATGAGTCTTCGGTTGCCAGATTTGGCGGTCCATGTGATAGCCATGCCCATTAGTCTCCCACAGTTTCCATACTGCTGTATTCATTTCCCACTCACTGCAAATACAGATTGCAAATGCATCCATGGCCACACATGCGAGTGAGTGCAGATGTCTCCAGCGTGTACCCTACCCTCGCAGGCATCTGTCTGCACCAGAGGGCTGATGAGATCCCCAGCATCCCCACCAAGCGCCTTGTTTGAACTTCAGCCGTGACAACGAGATGTTAACGAAAAAGAGAGACGTGAATATTGCCCATCCGGTATCAAAGGAGGAGGTATCCCACAAAGGTCAGAGGGTAATCTTAGGAAGTCTGGCATTACAGAGCAGTAACAAAAAGCTAGGGAAGAGATGGAGAGTGTTGGAGGGAAGTTTTCCCTTTTCTTGTCACTCAAGGTCACTTTTCTTTCCGCCTGATGGAGAGCGAGCGTCTCCTGCCTTGAGATTTGATGGATGTCTCATTCAGAGACGACACTGTGGGCACCATATGAGAATGAGTGCGTGCCAAAGCCTTTGCGCAGTAAAGCTCACGAGAGAGTTATGATCATTTCCAATTAAAAGTAAGCAGTTCAGTTGTCAGGGAGGGGTAATGGAGTTTCATATGCTCTAACTTCAAATCCCCTCACACAAAAGGTAATGCGATCGAAATGGCTGTTCCCATTCATTACCTAAAGCACCTATGATTTATGCAAAATACTTTAACAGGAGGTGCCAGTGTAGTTAGCAGCAAAGGACAACGTAAGGGCAACACACAAGCAGCCTTGGAGGGTGGGAGAGATCGATGCTTGGACCAGGTCAAGTTGATTAGGCATGCAAGAGCTTTCTAACACAACTCGTTTTTTTTTAATAAAAGGATTTGAAACAATTGTTGGCTGTCAGCATAGCATTTCCATTGGGGATTTTATTAAAGAGTAAATAAGTGTGTCTGGTTATTTACCCACACACACTTTAGTTCTCAGTTTACATAAAGTGGATGAACACTTTAACAAATCCATTTTTAATCAGGTTTCTGGGAATTTCTATCAACTGTGTAATGCTTGAACTTAATCGTTTAATTTAGTTTGTAATTTTGTTTAGTTTTTGTATTAATTGCTTTGGCTACAAAGCGGTCCAAGAGGTAAGGAGATCCATTTAAAATACATACTATGTATTGTTAGCCTTCATATTCTTCACCAGTTTCAGGTTAAGAAAGCAATTATAAAACACTAAAAGGAAGTGGCATTCAAACATTTACAAGTACATAAGCAGTGATATAGATCTCATATTCAGTTTCTCCTTTGATCCAGCGCGGCCCGCACTAGAATTCCTTATTCTGCATGGCCGTTCAGGGATTAACCAACATGGCCCTGCCATGGTCCAGGAAAGGAAGCCGAACCTGGGCTCTATCTGCGATGGAGTCAGGGTGACATCTGGTGGCTATGGAAATATTTGATGCCTTCACACAGCAATATGTAGAATTTCATGCTCTTTGCACTCAGTTTTCAAAACATCTTAATCTGATGTATGGTTTTTGGCTTCTGTGTTCTCTGTTCTCTTTCCATTGTGCAAAATCAAGAAAATACATCCAGTGTTAATAGAAATACATTTAACAACATGCAGTTTTCATTGACGGTATGGGGGGAAACTAGATTGTAGATTGTCTATCTATAGCTGTCACACAGCTTACAACAATTAACATTGTTTTAATTAAAACATAGTGCTAATAAAATATATGATGTCAAATTTTTGTGCACAAACAAACCCTAAGAAAAAAGGTAGGACTCAAGTCAGGAAGGAAACAGTAATCGTATATGGGTCGAGGGCTAATGCACTGAATCAGGCTGAGATGCAATGCACATTTAGTAAACTGGCTACTTTTTACAAAAAAAATCAGCTCATACATTTTTCAGAGGCAACCAAATATGGAGGATTTCACGGTACATTACCTAACACATTTGTGGAATTGTTTTTGGTGTAACCTACAGCTTCAAAATATTGCTGTAGGTTACACCAACAGTCTCATGAAATACATGTTGTAACAAGTAAACTAATTTGACTATGAATGCAGGAGTTGGGGGTTCCTGTTGAGGGACTAGGAAAATAATTTCTATGCTCTCTTTTCCTAAAGAATGTGTGTGATGATTTAACTTTTTATTAAATAAGTTGTACTAAATAAATAATACTGGTGTACTAATGAGCACTGAATTTCCCCCATTGATGACATAATAGCCTGCGTTTGTGAAATGTAGCCAAGCAGCATTTGAAAAGTTGCAAAACATGAAAAGAATTCTTAGTAAAAAATTCTGACAGCACACATAAAAATATAAAAGTAGGCGAAAGGATTGTGTCTTCTTCCACACATTGCATATGCACTGCAAACCCCTGGAGGTCTACATTCTTAAAGAGAATATTCCTAGCTATAATATAACACACTTGATAGAGCCAGCAGTTAAAGACCCAGGGAGTCAAAATCTGTGTTTACTTTCTAATTAGGTAGTCGTAGTATGGTGGTGGTGGTGGTGGTGATGGTGGTGGTGGTGGAGGTGGTAGTAGTAGTATTAGTGTGGTGGTGGTGGTGGTTGTAGTAGTAGTAGTAGTGGTGGTGGTGGTGGTAGTAGTGGTAGTAGTAGTAGTAGTGTGTTGGTTGTGGTGGTGGTAGTAGTATTAGTAGAGGTAGTAGTGTGGTGGTGTTAGTAGTATTAATAGTAGTGTGGTGGTGGTGGTGGTGGTGGTAGTAGTAATAGTAGTAGTAGTATTAGTGGTGGTAGTACTGTGGTGGTAGTAGTAGTAGTGTGGTGATGATGGTAGTAGTAATAGTATGAATGAATGAATGAATGTTCAACTTATATAGCGCCTTTCTAGATACTCAAGGTCGCTTTAGTAGTGTGGTGATGGTAGTAGTAATAGTAGTGTGGTGGTGGTGGTGGTAGTAGTAGTAGTAGTAGTAGTAGTAGTAGTGTGGTTGTAGTAGTAGTAGTAGTAGTTTTAGTAGTAGTAGTAGTAATAGTAGTAGTGTGTTGGTTGTGGTGGTGGTAGTAGTATTAGTGGTGGTAGAAGTGTGGTGGTGGTGGTGGTAGTAGTAGTAGTAGTAGTATTAGTGTGTTGGTTGTGGTGGTGGTAGTAGTATTAGTGGTGGTAGTAGTGTGGTGGTGGTGGTAGTAGTAATAGTAGTGTGGTGGTGGTAGTAGTAATAGTAGTGTGGTGGTGGTAGTAGTGTGGTGGTGGTGGTGGTGGTGGTAGTAGTAGTAGTAGTAGTAGTAGTAGTAGTGTGTTGGTTGTGGTGGTGGTAGTAGTATTAGTGGTGGTAGTAGTGTGGTGGTGGTAGTAGTAGTGTGGTGGTGGTGGTTGTAGTAGTAGTAGTGTGGGGTGGTAGTAGTAATAGTAGTGTGGTGGTGGTAGTAGTGTGGTGGTGGTATGAATGAATGAATGAATGAATGAATGATTCAACTTATATAGTGCCTTTTTAGATACCCAAGGTCGCTTTACAATCTTAATACAGGTACAACTCTTACACAAACAATCACACACCGGTGAGAAGTGGCAGCCAATTGCGCACAGCGAACTCTTTACCGGCATCCACAGCCCCCTGGGGGACTGAATGGTGTGCAGGAAAGGGGGAGAAGACAGACCCTAGTGACGGAGCACCATACACCACTGGGCATACAAGCACACACACATTCATGCACACACACTCAGACAACTGCTTTTTATTGGACATGAAGAGACATAAATACACACTCAGGGAGAATTTGTCAGGGAATCAGGGAATGCCAATTTACCTAACAATTTACCTGGTAGTAGTAATAGTAGTGTGGTGGTGGTAGTAGTAATAGTAGTGTGGTGGTGGTGGTAGTAGTAGTAGTAGTAGTAGTGTGGTGGTGGTGGTAGTAGTAGAATGAATGAATGAATGAATGAATGAATGTTCAATTTATATAGTGCCTTTCAATATACCCAAGTAGTAGTAGTAGTAGTAGTAGTGTGGTGGTAGTAGTAGTAGTGTGGTGGTGGTGGTGGTGGTGGTAGTATTAGTAGTAGTAGTAGTAGTAGTAGTAGTAGTAGTAATAGTAGTAGTAGTGTGGTGGTGGTGGTGGTAGTAGTAGTAGTAGTAGTAGTAGAAGTGTGGCAGTGGTGGTGGTAGTAGTGGTAGTAGTGTGGTGGTGGTGGTGGTAGTAGTAGTAGTAGTAGTAATAGTAGTAGTAGTGTGGTGGTGGTGGTAGTAGTAGTAGTAGTAGTAGTAGTAATAGTAGTAGTAGTGTGGTGGTGGTGGTGGTGGTAGTAGTAGTAGTAGTAGTAGTAGTAGTAGTAGTAATAGTAGTAGTAGTGTGGTGGTGGTGGTAGTAGTAGCTAGTAGTAGTAGTGTGGCAGTGGTAGTAGTAGTAGTGTGGTGGTTTTTGTGGTGGTGGTGGTAGTAGTAGTAGTAGTGGTAGTAGTGTGGTGGTGGTTGTAGCAGTAGTAGTGGTGGTAGTAATAATATGAGATTGATACAGGTTTATCTGTGCATTCAATGCATCTTTAAGATCTCCTGTGTTGATTTTGATTGAAGTTTATTGTAAATAATAGTGGAACCCTACAGACTTGTTTAGTTGTTATTGTCGTCTGCTGTTGTTTCGTAGTTAGATACGAACGTAGATATCAACAAAAAAATTATTACGCATTTACATTAAGATAAAACTTTGCATTTCTCTTTCTCAGGGCGGGTAGAAAGAGAAAGCGAGGACGGCGCCATTTTGTTTGTTTTACAGGAAACTGTACCAAAGGAGGAGGGGTGGAGAAAGAGGGACCTGGATACGGTTGCCAAATAAGGAAAGCTACGATTGGAGCGTTTTTTGTAAGTAACACGGAGCAAAAGCAATTGCATTGATTTAGCAACGTGCATTAAATGCATACACTCTCATTTTAGCGTTATAAGACACTGTTGCCGCCAGCTATGTTGCTAGCTAGCGAATATCTACTTATAACGTTGTCTTCTGGGTCTCGCTTAACGGGCACACATCAGTCGGCTAACTGTTTGGGAAAGACAGTCCTGCCATAGGTCGCTGTTAATACAGTAGCTGTATTTTCTTTTTTATTTTTTTTTTAAATATTTGTAGGAACACTTGCCCTGCTAAAAGTGCATAGCGATAAATTTAGTGCGGGAGAACACGGAATATGTTTAGAAAGAAGCAAAGTGTCGCGACGACGCTGTGCAGCTTTTTAGCGCACAGACGTAAACTACTGCGGCGCGAGGGTCCGCGTTGTGCGCGCGGTCTGGTTATTAATAACCTGAACACAAGAAAACTGTAAGATGGAAATAAGAAGTACTGCAGGCTGTCAGTTCTACTGCATCATCATGCAGTGCCTGGTGCAGTCAGTGACACAGGCCCTGTTCTGTTTGACAGGTCTCCAGTTAGAGTACTCATGCCATCCGTAGTTAATTGCATACTGACAATTTTTATTTATTTATTTATTTTATTTATGTGCTGCTTTAGCTCAGTACACTGGTTCAAAATGAGAAAACGAACGCAATGATAAAAACAATGTATATATGTTTTGGATCATGGATCATATAGGGAACACAGTCTCAAGTCCCCTGTGATTAACCCGGCTATGTTCCAGTTTTTGATCATGAAAAAATATATAGGGATCTTAGTGGCATATTTTGAATTATTGCATTTTCCTGATACAAGTTTTTGTTGTTTTGTGGTGGTGTGTGCATTTTGATGCGAGTAGTTAACACGCTTTTATAGACGTTAGAATTCGTCTTTACAAAGTGTTATAGATCCACAGACAGCCATACTTCCCCTGCCACTGCAAAATTGTATATTCTGGATTATCAGCAGTATAGGCTACTCCACTCAAACACAAATTCCTCATTTCATTATTGTGGTCCTCTGTAATATACCCAGTTGCATGCTTTCACTAGGTTCACAAGTGATTATTAAAAATCGGTTCCAATAGTTAATTTCACATAGAGCTTTTATATATGAACATACACACATGCTGTATAAATTCTGAATCTCAACCCTGTGATGACCTGCTTTATTGCTTTAATGTTTCCTCTGTCCTCATGTTGAGGAAACAGTAACAAACACTAGATGACAACATCTAGTGAACTCCTGAACTTCAGAACTCCTGAACTCTTGAACTAACCAGCATGAACTTATGATGCAGCCTCACATAGCTGGCCACGGAGCGGAAGGAACAATTCCTGTAAAAGGTGTAACAATTTCAATACAAAAAATTAACTTTCAAAACAACAGGCTACAGATAGTAGAATATAATGTATACGTTAAATGTGTATTATCAGTATGATGAATTCTCCTTCAGTCTCGATCCATTATTCATAAGCTTAGTTGAACTATTTTTTACACAAGGACATCCTCTTTTCATTTTGAAATCAAATTAGCAAACCGATCTGAGCAGTATATAATTAGAGCTCTGGAATCAAGCTTATTTATATAATATGTTGAAAAATACTTCAAATATTCACCTCAGAATTCAAGATCGTATTAAACCAGAACATCTGTGCCTTGTTATACTCCTTATTATAGTTTTGACAATATGCCTGTATATATTTAAATATATAGTCTTTGTCATTGTTTCATTTCAGCTGCAGTATGGTGGAGTATAGAACCTTAACAACAGAAGATATCACTGTCCAGTAATTAATGCAGAATTAGAATATCCCTGACACTCGATGAAGTTGAATTGGTTCTAAAAACTTTGGTATTTAACCAGGTTTTCAGCCCAGTGTAAACACCGCTGCCATGCTTCTTGTAGCACTCCACTTTGAACTTTTCATTTTCAGCACAACGATGCACTTCCATGTGGTTTAATCTTCATTTCTGAGGTCTTTATCATTTATCTCAACACTTCTCATGTTTAATTTGAACTCTTTAATCACTTCATTTTTAGCATCTCTTTTAGTTACCAGTTTATTTAGACATCTGTGTGCAATTTGTTCTGTTTACATCATTTGTATTTATCTTTTCAATTTAAATAGCCTTGTTAAATGCATTTATTTATCTGCGTAACAACTCTTATATGAAGCACTTTGATTTGCTACTGTGTGCTTTATAAATAAGTGCTATATAAATAAATGTGCCTTGCCTGGAAGGCTTGCTGAGGTCATAATGGTTGATTACCATTAACCACACTGAATTTACCATTTACCGTCAAGCAGCTACACAGAAGTGAAGTTCAATGTTTGGTGGCACTTTACAGTTTGACCTGTACTCCTCTCATTCCCTCTGAGTCTGTCACAGATTTATTAGATTAAGTTACCACGTGTAAGAACAAACATGTACGTGTATGAGCTCGTTCACTATCTTCTGGTTCAGTATCTCAACTGAGCCTGGGCCTCACAGCATGAATGAGTGTAACATCTGGCTGTTTTTGAACCCCAGGTTTGGCGTCCCCAGCCACCTCACCTGTGAGAAGGTGCTGGGAGGATGTTCTACGCCCACTTTGTTCTCAGCAAACGTGGGCCGCTAGCCAAAATCTGGCTGGCGGCCCACTGGGATAAGAAGCTGACCAAGGCCCACGTGTTTGAGTGCAACCTGGAGAGTAGTGTGGAGAGTATCATCTCTCCAAAGGTAAAGCTGAAATACTGACCAAAGCTGTATAATACAGTGTTTCTGCGTGTATGTTGAAAAGATAAAAATGAAGCTGCTTCTACATAAGAAAAATGTACACAGGTTATGAATAAAACACCCCATGTGCATTTAATGAAAATGTTGCCTTGTGTCAGGTGAAAATGGCTCTGCGAACCTCTGGTCACTTACTGCTGGGGGTCGTGCGTATCTACCACAGAAAAGCAAAGTACCTGCTTGCAGACTGCAATGAGGCTTTCATCAAGATCAAAATGGCCTTCCGCCCAGGTACATCAAAACCAAAGTGGCTTACAGGAAGTTACTAGAAGAGAGTCACGTTTTGTTTGCATCTGTTTGACTCACGGACGTAATTTGGGGGGGGGGGGGGGGGGGGGGGGGGGGGGTTTGGCGTTTTACAGTTAAAACCAAATATTTAAATGGCAACGAAGCCATGTCCTCCCCACTTTTTAACGGTTAAAAAACAAATTATTTGTTTAGCGCTAGGACCATGCAGAAAACACCTGTTCCGAGCTCCGCTCCAGTAACAATTTACGTTCTCACACCCCCCCCCCCCCCCCCCCCCCCCACTCCCCCAAAACAATTATTGTTCCCCCCCACCTATGTAATCAAAATTACGTCCATGGTTTGACTCATAGAGGTTGCTCACACTAACACTGATTTAACAGGTGGACTTTATAGTACTTTTTACACTGAATTCGAATCTGTTTATATAATTATTTAGCACATGGGTTTCAGGGCAAGTGACAGGACAATTCAGTTATATATCACATATATTTATTACTTCTTCATAAATAAGGATGTTATAACAATAACTATACATATAAAGTTACATCTAAAATGTACAATGTATGTTTTTTGCCTGTATTGCCCCTGCGTTTTACAGTTAAAACCAAATATTTAAATAGCAACGAAGCCATGTCCTCCCCACTTTTTAACGGTTAAAAAACAAATTATTTGTTTAGCGCTAGGACCATGCAGAAAACACCTGTTCCGAGCTCCGCTCCAGTAACAATTTACGTTCTCACATTCCCCCCCCCCCCCCCCCCCCCCCCAAAACAATTTTTGTTCCCCCCCCACCTATGAAATCAAAATTACGTCCATGGTTTGACTCATAGAGGTTGCTCACACTAACACTGATTTAACAGGTGGACTTTATAGTACTTTTTACACTGAATTCGAATCTGTTTATATAATTATTTAGCACATGGGTTTCAGGGCAAGTGACAGGACAATTCAGTTATATATCACATATATTTATTACTTCTTCATAAATAAGGATGTTATAACAATAACTATACATATAAAGTTACATCTAAAATGTACAATGTATGTTTTTTGCCTGTATTTGGCCTCAGGAACATCCCTTGTCAGTGTTCAGCAGTAGTCTTAGTGTTCAGTAGTAGTCTGCCATCATAGAGGGGTCCATTTTACTTGGTACCTAATTTTCATCCTATTCATTATGACATGCGTCTACACTGCAACATAAAAATCTGTGGGTGATAGAGAAGTTCTGAGAACACAGTGTGTACACATACATCATAAACAGGATATATATATATATATATATATATATATATATATATATATATATATATATATATATATATATATATATATATATATATATATTTTTGCATGAAAGCAAAATCATTGTTGGCCAGTGTGATCAAAAACTGGCCTAAATATATATTACTGTCAACGAGTATAGTGGGTGCATTAATATAACAGCAGCTAGTTAATTTGAGATGGTAGGTTGAGGCATATTAATGGTTGAGGCAGATTAAATGTTTAAACTCCAATTATCTCACACAGACCACTGGGGCCTTTCCCCTTACCTAACATAAATGTAACTATTAATCATAGTTTACATTTTACTAGGGGCTCCCTTGGCATTTGAAATGCATTATTGCCAGCCACGTTCTGTAAAGGGCTGTCTTCAAAGAAGGAGGAATGAGGAGATGTTTCCTTCATTTGATATAGGTGTGGTGGACCTGCCTGAGGAGAACCGTGAAGCTGCGTACAATGCTATCACTTTACCAGAAGAGTTCCATGACTTTGATCAGCCTCTTCCAGACCTGGAGTAAGTTTCTGGTGCCTCTCCAGACATATCAGGGGCAGCTGATCTCGTATATAGCAAAAAATAACCATCAAGAAGCGCATTTTAAGATTTCACTGCCACATCTCGGTTGTACTGGTGTTGTTACATTTATTTTAGCGTGTGTTACATTTATGTAATGGGGGCTTTAACGCCTAGGGCCTGTTTTGTGATCAGGCCATGAACAAGACAGCAGTGTCAGTGGTGAATCACCACTTTAGGCTTTGTGTTAGTCCAGGTTTAGGTTTAGTCTGGGTCTAGGAAAGTGACCCTGAAGGGTTGTTGAGACTGGGCTGTGTTGTGTATTCCAGTGACATTGACGTTGCACAGCAGTTCACGCTGAACCAGTCGCGCGTGGAGGAGATCACCATGAGAGAGGAGGTGGGCAGTCTCAACCTGCTGCAGGAAAACGACTTCGGTACGGTCCACTTTCACACGCCCATTATCAGTCCTGCGTTTTATCGCCACTTGTTTTTTTGTTTGTTTGTTTAGATGCACATGCCAGTTAGATTTGAAGATGACGGGCTGTCATAGGTGCACGCCCACTTAGTCCACTACTGTAGAGGTAGCGTTAAAGCACATTATGTATGATTTGTACTGGTGGGGCACATTTTCAAAAGAGACTGTGAGGGAGATTCTGTACCAACAACACACTCCTCAAAATAATAATAATGTAACATTTCATTCAGCTTTACATGTCTATAGTCTAGGACTGAAAGTTCGCTTGGAAAAACTGTTTATCCCTATTCATTTATAATCTATAGTGCATTAATACATTTTTAATGTTGTTTGGCCCAGCATGAATGTAAGGTATTTGCAGGGTCTAGACTTTGTCTGTGTTCTCTAGACGTAGATATTAAATCAATATTAATCATCATTCTGTACTAAAGATGAAACTAGAATAGCTATATCTTAGATGCTTCTGTCTTAAATAACATGAATGAACTCATCTCTAATGTATTATTGTGACAGATTCAATTGGTTCAGTTCATTTTCTAAACCTAAAGTTTAATTGTAAGATGTGTTGGCTTTTTTGTTGTTGTTTGTTGTTTTGTTTTTGTGTTTTAAGTTCTATAGTTCTAAAGACAATATGGATGGTACACATACACAGACAGCTCTGTAACACCCTGTTAGGATGTGCAATGTTTATGTAAGTCAACCTTCTAGATGTGTCACTGACAATGTTTAAATCTCTGTTTCTAACTTAGCTTCTAACTTAGTACATCTGAGCAGAGTGCAGTCCTACTATCTAGGACGATACAAACTCATCTTAGCTTGGTTTCAGCAGATATTCAATAAAGGAAATTACCTGATTTGGATTTTGGCAAAAACTAAGCAATAAAACTAATCGTTAAACTTCAAGAGTTGTCTTTAGTTCATAGAGTTGTTAAAAGGCATAAAACACCACCATTTTAAACACACCAGATAAAAATCATGCAGTTTAACATCTTTCTCCTTGAAATAGTCTGTAAAACCCACAGCGAGTAAGTTTTACAGTGGACATTTGAGGGTCCGGTCTTGTCATGGCACAGCTCACTGAGGTGATGTCTGTTCCACAGCTGATTTCGGGATGGACGACCGAGAGATGATGCGGGAGGAGAGTGCGTTCGAGGTGGACATCATCCACGGGGCCTCCGCGTCCAACCTGCTGCTGGAGCCGGAGTCCGGCAGTGGGCAGATGACGGACAAGGCCAACCACCTAGAGTACGAGCAGTACAAAGACGACTTTGGAGACAACCCGATGGAGAGCAGTGAAGGCGGCATGCTGGGTAAGATGGCTGCGTCTCGAGTAAGTGCACGTGGAATTATATGACAACAACGGGTTTGATGTTAACGCACGATTTGTCTTCTCTCAGTGGACAAGCTTCTTAGTAACGAGGATGGGGGTGGCATTTTTGATGATCCTCCAGCCATTACTGAGAGTGTCATGATGCCCCAGGACCATGGTGGAGATGATGAAGACGACTTCGACAACTTGTCCCGTATGAGAGTTTTTTTCTGCCCGACTGTGGTTCTCTCGTCCTAAAAGGCTGCCCCTGCAGGACAGGGCAGGGTAGTAACAGATATGGGGTGATAATGTGTCCCTGCAGGACAGGGCAGGGTAGTAACAGATATGGGGTGATAATGTGTCCCTGCAGGACAGGGCAGGGTAGTAACAGATATGGGGTGATAATGTGTCCCTGCAGGACAGGGCAGGGTAGTAACAGATATGGGGTGAAAATGTGTCCCTGCAGGACAGGGCAGGGTAGTAACAGATATGGGGTGATAATGTGTCCCTGCAGGACAGGGCAGGGTAGTAAAGGATATGGGGTGATAATGTGTCCCTGCAGGACAGGGCAGGGTAGTAACGGATATGGGGTGATAATGTGTCCCTGCAGGACAGGGCAGGGTAGTAACGAATATGGGGTGATAATGTGTCCCTGCAGGACAGGGCAGGGTAGTAACGGATATGGAGTGATAATGTGTCCCTGCAGGACAGGACAGGGTAGTAACGGATATGGGGTGATAATGTGTGCAGCTGCCGGAGGCCCAGACAGTCCGGACTCTGGTCCCGCTGAGCAGCTCCCCACCATGGCTGACCAAACCGAGCAGACCACGCTGGTGCACAACGAAGATGAGGCTTTTGCTCTGGAGCCCATCGACATCACAGGTCCGCTCACCGTGACCCACGCGGCCTGACAGACTCCACACCACAGAACTGGGTGGCGGTGTTTTTTCAGATGCGTTCATTCCTGCTCAGACTTCTCATATAATGTGTTAGGATGGTTGGTGTAAGGAGTGTGACAATCACGTATTGATTCATTAAGGACATGTGAAAACAGGCCAGCAAAAATCGGGTAATTCAAAACCCCACGTTAGTAGTTAGTAGTCAGTAGTAGTAATATTTAATTAGTTAAAATTAATTCAGACTATGAAACCTGCAGTGTTATATTCAATATTCATGTCCTAGCATCTTCATCATTGCTGTATGTCTTAGTGAAGGAAACCAAAGCGAAGAGGAAGAGGA
Organism: Brachyhypopomus gauderio; assembly: GCF_052324685.1. NCBI lineage: Eukaryota > Metazoa > Chordata > Actinopteri > Gymnotiformes > Hypopomidae > Brachyhypopomus > Brachyhypopomus gauderio. The sequence goes on along the minus strand of NC_135216.1, from coordinate 14,488,497 downwards.
AGCTGATCGTGGACAGTGTGAAGGAGCTGGACAGTAAGACCATCCGGGCGCAGCTGAGTGACTACTCCGACATCGTCACCACGCTGGACCTGGCTCCGCCCACCAAGAAGCTGATGATGTGGAAGGAGACCGGAGGGGTGGAGAAGCTCTTCTCCTTGCCCGCACAGCCTCTCTGGAATAGCAGGCTCCTCAAGGTCACGATGGGTCTGCAGATAGAAAAGGGCCTGGAGGGTGGGTGGAGCCTAGAGAAGATGGGTGGGTGGGTGGAGCCTAGAGCCTGGAGATGGCCTGGGCAGGGCTTAAGATGCTTAAATGACAAGACCTTGAATTTTAGCTCAACAAACGTGACAGGTATCATGGTTCCTCTTGAGAGATTTTAACAAAGGCCAGTTGAGGGATTTAAAAACCTAAAGGCCAGTTATATGAGACAATTATATGTTACACTGGAAGCAAATTCTTTACAGTGCTTAAGAGCACGCGCGTGTGTGTGTGTGGGTGTATTTTGTCCTATAGATGTTCACACGGTGCCTGACCCCTCTCGTGCCAGAGGAATTGAGGAAGAGGAGGAAGGGCGGGGAGGCAGACAGTCTGGACGAGTTCCTCAAAGACCTGGAGAACCCCGAGGTGCCGAGGGAGGAGGCTCTGTCTCAGCAGAGAGACATCATCGGTAAGACTCCAGCAGCAGAACTCGTTCTGAACACCACCGCCATGGTACTGTATATCAGTACTGGACTACTGGGAACATGAACACATGTTTAAGCATGTTGCGTGAGGTAGGGCTAAGATGTGATCTGAACAGGAAAGTACTGTCATGGTATGTTTTCATAGTGTAATTCAGACTTAGTAGCGAAGGGAGAGCAGCAGCCATGTCTGTCCTCACCCCCCCCCTCCCCGTGGTCCAGGGGACAAATGTGCTCTGATCAGATCCAGCAGCACAGCACTGCACCCTCCTGAGAGATGGCCTCTCTGTCACACGGCCCTCTCCTTACGGGCTCCATCACACTCTTGCTGAGCTTGAGTTATACTAAGAAGTGGTGAAAATCTTGATTTGCCGTGCACGTCTCTTACTGATATTGCCCTTGGAGGCAGAAAAGAGCTCAATGTTTACAGAGCATATAAGCACATAAAACTACATAAGCAGGTCATATAGGTAAATAGATCCATCCATTCACAGCATTTAAGATATATGCTAAACAAATTGACCATGGTTATGTCTCAAAGCAGCTAATCCATGTGGATAAGTGAAGTTTTTTTAATGGTTCACCTTAAATAGAAGCATGTGATTTGTCACTCACTGATGGTTCGTTTTAGAAACTACTAACCAAATAATTTTACCAAATAAAGTAAGGTAAAATTTATTGCAGCTGATTTGTTCGTGTGTGTGTGTGTGTGTGTGTGTGTGTGTGTGTGTGTGTGTGTGTGTGTGTGTGTGTGTGTGTGTGTGTGTGTGTGTGTGTGTGTGTGTGTGTGTGTGTGTGGATACGTACGTGTGTGTGGTTTCAGACCAGACCATCCTGGAGGAGCCCAGTGTGCTACAGGCCTCTGCCATGGAGGGCAGCCGCACCACCCTGGATGAGACAGTCATGCCTCCTCCTCCCCCGGGCCAGCGGGGGCAGAAGCGCCGGGTGCAGGACACAGAACCTGCCCTGCCTGTGAGTGTGGCCAGCGCCTCTCGGACCTCACCATCCTGCACGCCTCATAACTTACTCAAGTTTTTGCTTTCTTCAAAGCAAAGCAATTAGTGAAGTTTGTTGCCTATCAACATTCAGACTGCTAAGCCTGTTAACTGGTGGCGTGGTTTTTGTGAGTGCGTACACAGACATCATTGATACGCTTTAGTCGTTGTGGAAATCGGCCTTCTGATGTCTTCATTCCCCAGAAGGGCAGCATGTCCGGGGCGTAGCAGGCGAGGAGGAAGCAAACACAAGCAGTTTAAGGAATAATGAGGGCTGGGGGAGTTGTAAGATATCAGTGTACTCTCTACTCTCTAAAGCCTGAAAGAGTGTTATCTATTGCGTAGATGTAGATGTAGATGTGTGTAGATGCTGGAGGACGTTCGTCTCTCATGTTATCCTGACCCATAGTGTGTGTGTGTGTGTGTGTGTGTAGATGCTCGAGGACGACCGTTCCTCTATCGTGTCCACACGGCTCAGCATGCAGACGGTGGAGCTGCCTCCAGAAGAGCCTACCAACATCGCACAGCTTATCCCTGAATTTGACCTGCTCGGAGAGAAGAGCAAGGAGAAGAAGGATGACGAAGATGATGATGAGGTGAGGCGCACTGCCTTGTGACTCAAGAAACCTTTAGTTCGTCAGCCTGTAGTCAACTTGGGCTTACCAGCCTGCTCAGACCGTAACGCCTGCTCAAACCGTAACGGCTGCTCAGACCGTAACACCTGCTCAAATTGTAACACCTGCTCAAACCATAACTCTGCTGCTTTTGTGCTTGTCAGGAGGAGGAGGGGCAGGGAGGAGACCAGGACCAGGAGGAGAGGAGGTGGAATAAGAGAACCCAGCAGATGCTGCATGGTCTGCAGGTACGTCCAGAGGTCATTCTGCAATGAGTGGCTCCAGGAGGTTTTAAACAAACTGCATAGGAAGACACAGCATAGTGACAAGTACATTTGAGAATTTGCTTGATTTGTGAAAATGTTGTATGCATACAAAGAAAAATTTGAAAATTCATATCAAGCCATTTTGAAATCAAGAGGTTTTGTTGAAATTAGGACTTAGAAGTAATTTATTGAAGAAGACATGTATGACACCTATAGCAGAAGCTAACAGCAGCAACACGTTTATCAGTATTCATTTAACCTATGTAAATATTTAATTATAATAGTTCAGTTTGTATTGTTAGATTAATTATATCATTATATATAAAACCTCTGTTGAAAGCTCTAGAACACCAATGTATTACAATATGTCGGTGTATGATCTACTTTTCCTCTTATTAGGTTTGTGTTTAAATCTGAGTGCAAAAAAGGTGTTCACATTTTGTTTCCCGTGGAATAGGTTGTGATATCCGTACAATCCACACAGTGAAACATCCGGCAGCCTGACCCATGATGGGTTTTTTATTACTGTTTTGTGACAGGCAGGGTGAGCAACTAAAAAGGAAGTGATCACGCCAAGTCTCAGGGAAAGAGGATGGTTTAATAGAAAGTGCGCAAACCAAATACCCGTGACATAGATCCAGATTAAGGAAATAATAACCAGCAGTCAACTGGTACAAAGACAAGACATATATAGACAAACAACCCTCAGGTGAG